>NW_005054305.1:4411630-4474291 GCF_000277835.1 Geospiza fortis | reverse complement strand
TCACTCAGCTGTTTGCCTGCTGTGGAAGGGCACCCTCCCTCACTACCAGTCTCCATCCCTCCATCCTCCAGACAGCTGAATGGCTAAGTGCAGCACATTGCCTGATGCTTGCCCATCTCTTCTATGCCACCACTATGTTACTTTTTGACCTGTTCTTTTCAGACAGCTGTTTGCAGCTTCCCCATTATCCCTGTCATTCCTGCCTTCAAAACGTACCAGACACCACTTCTGCAGGACCATGCTTCAGCTCCATTAACACCTCCCACCTCCACAGGCTCTGGGCTTGCCACCCTGCTTTCCAGTGGTGAAAACACCATGATTTTCCTTCCAGCGAGCTGTCAGGGCCAAGGGGTTCTACCAGATCCCAGCACATTTTTGAACTTTATTTTTGGGTGCTTAAGATTGGCAGTCGACACAGGGAGCAGAAGGTCCTTGTACAGCAGGGAAGGGTCTCATTGTCATTTCTTTTTGTGTGCACCTCTCTTAGCCCTGGGAACAGATCAGAGCACAAAAGGTGTTCAAAGCAACAAGAGTGCTGAGTTCACCAGTATTTTCATAGCACAGTTTTGTAGATAATGAATTTTTCCAAAAATTCCCCTTTCTTCTCTTACCTTGCCTTTGTGGTTGAAGCTCTGCCAAGCTAATGAATCCAACAAAAGCAGGAAAAGCAACATAATAATCCAACTGAGACAAAGTAGTTATAAATTATTACAGGCAGCTCCAAATTCAATCTGCTGTTGTCCTGGTGACTGACTGGAAAGCAACAATAATTTTTTTTGTTTCTTCTCAGGCTGCAAGATGTCATCCACAATAGCCTGTCTTCCCTCTCCCCCTTCCTCAGCCTTCCTTTTCTAGCCCTTGATGTTTCTCCTTTCTCTCAACCTGTTTTCTAATGATACAGCTTTGGAGTTAAGCAATCCTTCAACTTTCCGTGCTATCTGTTACCGTACCTTTTTCTTCATTTTTTTAAGGAAAGCTTAGAAGCACTGGACCCTTAGTCCTCTGAAGAGTTCCCTGCTCCCTGCAGTTCCTGCTTTTCCTTTTTTAAACACTGTCATGCAGCCCTGTGTGACATTAACTCAGTCCAGGAGCCAGCAGGCCACTTTGTCACCCTGCTGCTTTGTGCTCCTTTGACTCCTTTCTGCCAGGCACACCAGTATTTCTACTGCCCCTCTCTGACTCGGAGCAAACGAATAATGAAGCTGACCTCATCTCAGAAAATAAAGCAGTCTTTTACCTGGACACATGGTAGCAAAGGGGTTCAGGACCCCACTTCACCTTGGCTTCTCCATTTCACTGCTTCTTTTCTCTCTCTTTTTAATTTTCACTCATCCTGTGCAAAGAAGAAATTTTCTAATATGTCTTTTTTTAGAATCCAAACTTATTATTTTTATGACTTTCCTTCTCTGCTATCTAAGAATTTTTTTTAAGTTTTCATGTTTCCTGTAGAACACATAGAAGTGAGGCAGGTTGCATGTTCTTCAGTTGTAAGAGCAATGATGGACATTAATATATCACATATTTCCTTAAGCTATGTCAGTACTCTGTCCTACATCAAGAGGGAGTATAGAAATTTGCCTAGACAAAGCATATCTCAAATATGAAACATTGCAAATAGAGAATGTGTGCACATTTGATGCCACAATATGTTAGAGTAAGGTGTTTATAAAAGCAAATAGAGATATGTAATTCCTGTCGACCTACTTAGCTGCCTTTGTTTCCTTCAAAAATTTCCTCTTTCAAAAGAGAAAGCACTATCCAAGAGTATTAAAACACACTACATTTAGGAATTATCTGGAGTGGTGGTGTAACACTCCTGTGAGGCAACATTTCTAAAATTTGACACAAAGAAGGCACAACGTTCTTTATAAAAGAGGGCTGGGCAGATGTTGGTTTGAATTGCCCATTGCAATAGGATCTCAGTGCCATGTGTTAGGCCAAAAAAAAAAAAGAAAGGAAAAAAAAAAAAAAAACAAGAGCAAGAGTAAATTTCTTGGACGTTCACAGTTGGGATTTTAAAATGTCTGATTCCAAAAATTATTTGCACAGTTATAGGTGATTACTATATTAAACAAAGAGAAATTGTGAAGATGGCTAGAATTCAATTCAGCAGAGTAAATACTTGTAGTACAGCTACATATGGAATAAATTTTTCTTTTAAAGTCTCCTGAAATATGTGTTTGCCTGAACACATATCAAATTTATATCTGAGATCAGAGAAAGACCCAAGAAAGTCATGCCAGTCATATTCTTGGCAGCCATCAATAGAGTAATGCTGTCAAATATGGTATAAATTTCTTATTAACACATTGTACATTCTGCTCCTCTTGCCTCACCCACGGCCATGCAAACAGGAGTGCGTGGAAGCTGGTGACAGCTTGGTCCCCAGGCAGGGCCAACAGGTGGCTCTTGCACATCCAACAGCATTGAATGTGTCAGAGACCCCACAACAAAGGCGTAATCACCACCAGGAAGAAACAAATGCAGGAGAGGGCTCCTTCAGCTAGTATAACACACCAAGGTGTCAGAGAACAGGAGGAATAATCCCACAGCCTTGGTGACTGTAACATGAAACACATTTGTGAGCAGAAGATCCAGAGTCTGGCAAAATGACAAAGAAGGGAAAAAAGCCAAGGAGCTGCATCCAAGAAAGGCGACAAAAAACTAGGTGGAGAATGAAGAAGACATTTGCTTTCATGATGTCAGCAATTAATGGCACACTCTGCTAATATTACTCTGCTAATAGCTTTTTGCTCAGCAACAGTGAACAGTGATTTTGAGAATTCCCATCTACCTTCCTTTCCTACTGCTATTTTTCCACACCACACCCTTACTTTTCTGGGCACTGTTGCTTCTTGAACCCTGAATAGAGGAGTTGCTCCCACTTGAAAACTTAACTAGCATAAATGACAGTGAAAAGAAAAACTGTTGTGGAAAGAAATAAATGAAGAGGTGATGATTGCTCAAGACAGCACTGCTAGAATGTGAACTTTGCCATTCTGTCCTGTGTGCCTTCACAGTTACACTTCTTTCCCCAATATTGCTATGATCTGCTCTGATCCCTTGAAAAGCTGAAATAGAAGGGTATAATCAAATGAGTCACCCCTGTACCCTCAAGTGAGGGCAGGCTGGGCTCCTCAGGGAGCCCAGAGAGACAGACACCCACCATTCAGGCATCTGAGACCAGCTCTGCTGCTTGCTTCCCCTCAGTCAGAAACCTGATTCAGGAGGACAAGCTAGAAAAGTCAATGGAATAGCCTGACATTCCCTTCTGCACAGACACACGGCTTCAAAAGCAGAGAGGAAGGGCAGCCTCATCTTCCTGCTTCCCTCCACAGGGGCATCAAACCAAGGGGTTGGTTGTTAATATACTCTTTGGGAAACTGGGGTCCTTAAAAATACACATTAAAAATGAAATGGACTGATTCACATTTTGGAAGTGCCCTCTACAGCTGATACAGATTGGTGTGCATCAAGAGCACTTTAAATAGAATGCAGTAGCTGTTCCTGGTTTTGGGATTGCAGGTGGACCAGATGCCTTAACTGGATGCCTACAAAAACAGATGCTGGAAGCTGAAAAGCAAGAAAACTTGTTCCAGAGGAATAACACATTGAGAAAGACCACAGAAGCCACAAAGTTCACCCCGATCACCCATCATGGTTTAACCCCAGGTGGCAACTAAGTACCACACAGCCACTCACTCAATCCCACCCCATCCCTTGGTGGAGAGAAGAATTGGAAAGAAAAGGTAAATTTTATGGGTTGTGATAGGAACAGTTTAAAAATTGAAACAAAATAAAATGCAGTAGTAGTAGTAGTAGTAGTAGTAGTAGTAATAATAATAGTAATAATAATATACAAATGTAATAATACTTCCAATACTACTACTGCTACTACTACTAATAATAATAATAGCTATTAAAGGAGAGAGAGGAACAAAACCCAAAAAAAGGGATGCACAATACAACTGCTCACCACCTGCTGAGAGATGTCCAGCCCATCCCTGAAAGGTGATCAGTCCATTCCAGCCAACTTCCCAAATTTATATACTGGGCATGGCACTTCACGATTTCACAGTGTGGCATATCCTTGGGCCAGTTCAGGGCAGCAGTCCTGGCCACGCTCCCTCACAGCTTCTTGTGCACCTGCTTTCTGACAGAACAGGGGAAAACATACTCTAGGACATAGAGTAAGCTCTGCTTAGCCACAAGTAAAACATCAGCATGTAATCCACTTTATTCTCATACAGAACCCAAAACACAGCATTGTACCAGCTTCTAGGAAGAAAATGAACTCTATCTCACCTGAATGGAACTAGGACAGCCCCATCACAGCTAGACATGTGCTGTGTTGCACAAAGTCCACCAAAGTCCCATTTTAAGCACCTTCATTCATTGTTAGCCCCCAAATCTCAGTTATATCTATATTTGGCTTCAGGTTTTTCTAAAAATCCAAGCTGGATGCAGCCTTTCTGAGAGGTACTCAGACAAACTCTGTATAATGGGAGTTGTCCTGGGCCCTGACCTCATGCATAAGACGGCTATAGGACAGGCTGTCTGTGGGTCACGCTTCCAGACAGTCCTCCAGGGCAGGTGTAGGTGGTAACATAGAAGGGAAATGCCATTTAACACACAAATTTTGTCCACTAATTTAACAGGAATAGATTAGCTCTTTGTAACAAGTATTCCTGCAGTGCACTGATTAGTTCAGATATGTGCACACATACGTATTTACGTGCATGTGTCTATGCAAATATACATTTATACACATTTTATACTATAACAATTTCTTATGTATAATGTCTTTTCTAAACAGATGGTTGCACAGAAAGATGCAACAAGTTTGTTGGATAAGTACTAGACCTGTCAGTTGACACACAACAATATTTTTTATTATACATTCATCTTATCTTGCTGTAGGTTTGAATCGCAAACAAAAGCTAACATCAACCTGTTCCAGCACATCCTAAATGGAATGATTTAAAGCTTCTTAGGAGAAGGATCACTCACTTTTTGTTGTGCCCCCACCTTATTTGCAAGTTAATGCACACAGCAGACCTTAGGCAGCCTTAATTTAGTTTGGTCTCTTAGCTCTCAAGTCTCTCATCTGTAGACTGCCATTCAGCACAGCAGGGGTGTCAGGTTCTCAGACCAGAGCAACTCCAGTACCTCTAATTATTGAGTGAACTTTGTCTTTGGCTTTCACTGAGGTAATGGAGCCCACAGGGAGCAATGATCAGGTCTGAAGTATAATGAAGGTCATTCTCATCAAGATATTTATTTCTTTAAATTAATGAGAATGCAGCAAAACACCTATCCTGAGCTGTAAAGACACTTATATTGTATAAGAGAACTACAGATAAAACTGTACTGCATGAAGAAACACTAAGAACTTCTGAAATGGAAAATAAAGAAATCTGCATCATCTGCACTGCATGTTACCCATAAGACTATCCAAAGTCTCATTTTACCACTAGTGTATCCCTGCTGAGGTGACTGACATTCAGCCTGTGGAGTGGGATAGCTGCTTAGAGTTTCCCAGGTTTCCCAGGTACAAGCATAGAAAAGCAGAGAGAAGTTCGAAAGACAAACATGGGATAAAAAGAAAATCTTTGTGAATCACATTCACTCCAGCTTAGTCAGCTGGGGAAGATAAATCAGCTGTACAAAACCTGGCTGCATTTGTTGTCTAGACAAAGTTAAGCTGGATGAAAAGGTAGATCCTTTCTTCTTTTAGAGAAGGGATGTGTTTGTGGAAGATACTGCTGAGATAACCCTGAGGGATGAAATCTCCCCTTTGCTCACAGTGCAGAGAGCACACACGGAGTAAGTGGAATTTTTGAGACTCCCATGCTATGGGGGAACCTCTACATTCATAAACTCAAGGCTGTGGACTGTTAATCACAAAATCTAACAGGAATATGAGCATAGGGAATAAGACTTTTTTTTTTAAGACTTGGGGAACAATGATAGAGAATATTATGTTTCAAATAGTTAGGGTCAAGAAGCAGGGGCATGGTTAGTGGTGTTAAGGACTGATTCCACTTTAACTTTCAAAAGTCTTCAAAAAGCATCAGAACACAATGCCAGTTAGGGCTGCAAATCCAAGCACTGCTTTGGGGGCTATTGCAACTGATACCAAGGTGACTTTGTGTTAAGTCAATATGCTTTAGCAGACTCCTCTAATGAAAACAAACAAACAAGCCAACAAACCGCCGCTAAAAATCACCGCAAGTAAAATGTCATTCCAAGAAAGTCGAAAGGGTCTTTGTGAATGAAGTTTTCTTTCGCAATATTAAAGACATAACATGCCTCTAAGGTCTGAATGGGGCACATGGCAATGAAGTTGATCCTGTTTTCTTTTGTTTTGGATTTTCAGAGCTCTACTTAATTATTCTTTCCTCTTTCACAGAATAAATGAGGACACAAAAGACCTTTGTGTTTTCTAAGTAATTGTAAGATAGACAAGGAAAACATGGCATGTAATTTCTTTCAAATCCTAAAGGCTCCTAAATGAAGTACATCTTCCACAGTGAAGGATTCACAGTAAAGCACCGAAAGACTTCTTTGAAGGACCCAGCTTTCTTCCAGAGAGGGTGTCATTTTCATTCCATTCCTGAACCTTTGATTCAATTAGATATTATTCAGAGCATGCTGAATCTCCAAATTTTACTGTAATATTCAAATATCAAGCTACCAAATCTTACATTATCTTTTAAATTCTGCCTTTTTTTTTTCTGTTACAGGGGGATTTAAAGTGGATTTTTGGTTTGGTTTTGGTTTTGGTGGTCTTTTTAACTGCCTGCCTGCTTGGCCTGCTAACATGACTTTTGGACAAGCTGACCTTCATGTCTGTATGACTTCATAATTGCATCCTATTCTGATCCTTTAGACAATGTATCCTGACTGTGTCATGTAAGCTGGGAATGTTTTCCTCTTGTGCATCTCCTAGCCCCCTCCTCACAAACAGAAACTTCTGCTCAACAGAAGTACATCCAAGATTTTCTTCAGAATAAAACACAGTTTCAAATTCATTTTTCTGCCTGGGGTTTTGAGATAATTCTTTTCCTCTGTTACTCAGAAAGTTCTGAAGATTCCTTGTTTTACAGATATAAATATAGGTGGATTTCTCTCTCTCCTTTTTTTTTTTTGGTAAAGTTCTTCTATTTTGTTTTCTTCTAGTGTCTCTGTTAACTACTTAGGATATTCCTTTGTAGCCTTTTTGAAATGTGACAAGCATTGTTCTCTCTTCACAGTTCAGAACTGAAAGTAAAATTTCAGTACTCTATTTTGCCACACATCTGTCACTTATAGAATGTAAGGTAGCTGAGATGAAAATAAATGCAACTCTATTGGAAAACTCTGAACACCCTCCAGCCCTACTAATTCCAAGGGAACTGTAGCCTATTAACAGCTCTGAAGACTAGTTTTGTTCCTGGAGCCCTTTGCTCCCCTGCAAAGCACATATTGAATGCCACCACAGTGGCACACACTGAGTGACATGTGCTTCACTTAGAGTGGGTTTAAAACTGTCCCTTTGAATTTACTTAGCAAAATCCTGTTCATAATGTCCTTTTTGCCTAAATTTCAATTACTACTTCCTGAAGTCCCTACTGTGTTTAAAGAAGGGAGGACTTTGCTCAGATTTGTGAAATGGACAACTGAACTGTGATTTCACCAGGTCCAAAATATTATTTTGTAACCCCAACAAGGCTAAAAAACATCTTCAAATCAGTTTTGAAAACAAGCCATTCTACTGAATGTTAATACACTGAATATTTTTAACATAATTTCATGTAGCTCTTGTTTCTATTGCATCTTAAGGTTCATAACTTACTCTTCAGATGGTTTAAGTTCACATTTCTGTTAGTTTTAAGAGATTTAGCTACATTGCACTAATTGAAAATCTGGTAATTTAAATATATAGCATTAAAAAGGAAATACATATCTTTTAAGTTCTTCTTTTCTGCACTATCAACACTTCCTATTAAATAACCACACAGTCTTCTTTCTACTACAAAAGATGCACACATCAAAACCAACCAACTCAGTGAAGAGTTTTATTTGCCACAGTATCTTTATGCATTTGGACAGAAAGGAACTTATTAATACAATATAATTCTATATTGGAAAAAATCAGACTTGAAGCTATCTAGTTTTTCAGGAGCAATAATGGGAGTGTAAGAGTCAAGATAGCATAAGCAACTGTCATCCTTTGACCAAGTTTTGAACTTATGCCTGCTCTATGTTCTTCCACCTTGGCTATAGCAGTGGAACAAGATACAAGAATATATTTTCAAATAAAAATGAATGTTTGCAAAATGTACCAATGGATTCAAATACTTAGCAAAACTTCTGACCTTCAGTCCTGCTGCACTCAAAACACAAAGGCAGCTTTGAAATGCTGCAAATTGGGCCCAGCTGACATTTAAACATCAATTCTGAATGTGTCCACACCAAAATATCGATGCATCAGAACTGGGGCTATTGATTCTTTTCAACATGTTTCAGCCATCTGCTTTCCTTCACTTAGTTTCACTTTTGTCAGTTCTTACAATGAATAGACTTGGTTGGGGATTCACATGCAAAGAAACCTCTTGTTTGAAATAAAAATGGACCAAATAATAGTGTTTCCCTGAAATTGTTGCCCAGACCTTGTATGACCACGCTTCTAGCTCTGCTCACCCAGCCCTGCTAACAGGAATGTTCTATAAAACAGCTGTTGCCTCTGAAACTCCTGCATGGAAAGCCCTTGCCCTGAAAAACAGCTAGAGTCCAACCCATGAATTTCTGGGACCCTGGGATTCCTGCTTTTGTGTTTTCAGGCTGTTTGGAGTAATACCAGTGCATGGTTTAGCCTGGGATTTTGTCTTCAGAACTCCCCAAGCCATCACTTTGGACAGACCACTCTTCACTCCTCTGCCAAGTCAAGCAGGATACCTTAAAGCACCTTGGCTCATCTTCCTCTGTGGTCATAAGGGAAAGGAGAACTCTTCTGGACAGAAACATCTACAAGTTTGATCAAAATGTCCTTTTTGCCCTCACTCAGCTGTTTGATCCCTCCCTTCTCTCTCTTCAGATCTTGGCCTCTCTGTCCCATGACAAAGGAGTTCAGTGCTGAGGACAGAGGCTGCCAAAACCACTCAGGATTCACCTGAATGAGGCAAGAGCTCAGGACCAAGTCAAATCCAAATTCACATGGCTGATGATATTTTTCTCTCATTCATACCTAATGCATAATTCTTTCAAGAGTTTTTAGGCATTCTGGGAGGGATCGCCGAAAGGGAAAGCTGAAAAGCTGGAGAGCAGTAAGATAAGCACCTTGTGTTGTAGGTCTGAAGAAGACAACGAAAGCAGGGATGTACTGGAGTAGTACTGCAGGTACTATTATTATTCTGCCAGTACCAGCAGGTGGGGTGCTGCAAGGGAATGTTTATTTGGCCAGGCATTTCTGAAATCCATTTTGATTATTAGTGCTAAATTAAGCCTTTAATTGCTGTTTGTTCTTGGGGCTTTTGGCTTTCTTGTTGTTTTTGTTTGGTTTGGCCTTTTTATAATTTAATCTGTCTTTTTTATCTCTGAATGCTGGCAACCTGTCTGGCCATATGGCACTGGAGAACAGTTCTGTTTGGCTCCCTTTGTGTCCTGCCACTTTGCAATCAGATATACCCAGGTGTTCTGAAAAGATGGAGGCAGATCATTGTCCCCATTTTATGAATGAGGAAACTGAGAACGAGGTCATGGGGTTTGCTTGGTCCTTCTTGGGACAGAGCTCCTGGAACAGAGCAGCCACTCCTTGGCACGCTCCTCACTGGAACAGCACTGTTGCCTGGGATGGCAGCATGAATGGCACAGGTGTGGGGGAGCCAAAGGTAGGCACAAGCTGTTCAGTTTAGATTTTTATCATGTTTTAAGTGCACCCTCCACTTTGCATTTGAAAAACTAACTGATTGTGCTATTATGTTTCTCCTCACTTCCAGATGCATGCAGCTGCATTTCTGCTCACACCAGAGAGTAAGGAACACAATCTCCACAAATCCTAAGTGTTGGTACTTGTCACAGAGAGGAAAAATACACTGATTTTTTTTTGTTTGTTTTTTTTGCCTAACTGCTTTAATTGAAACAGGTAAAGAAAAGAAAAGGGGAAAAAAAGAAAAGGTGGACACAAGTTTTCAGGTAAACTAAATTAGGTAGAAAAACAACAAAAAAGAAAAATGAAACCTATTTTAAAATCTTTGAGACCTGGGATGTAAAGAGATGTTTGAAGCCAATGGATAGCCTGATGAGTAGGTTTCACTACCTGATCTCCATCTCAGTTTGTAACCTATTGTCCTAAACCACTTCATCTGAAAAATGATTCAAAGAATAAACACATTCCTAGCTTTTGCTGTTATGGCCCAGTATATTTAGTCAAAGAAATTGGGTCAGAGTACTTTTTATTTTCTTTCCATTCTACTAACTCAACAGGATACTGGCCGCATTCCAAGCATGCTGTGCCCCATTCCAGATTTCATAGACACTGAAAAAAATAATACCAATGAAAAAATGGACTGTGGATGGCTCAGCTGACACAGCCACAGGCAGGAAATGGCTGGTTGTTGCAGCATATTATCCACAAAGCAAGGCAGACTGTAGGTTTTGTTATTTTACATTTCATCCTGCCAACCATGTCTATTGGTTGTCGCAATCAGAGCTGCTGCTGCTGCTTCTGCTGCAGGGTAGAAAGTAAAAAATAAAATAACAAAGATGGAACAGCAAAAGCTTCTGCTGGTACTATGAATACACACAGTGGAGCAGTGTTGGTGTAACCTGTTATTGGCTTGATTAAGTAACTGGTCGCTGATATTTTATTGTACCTTTTTAGGTGATAGTGATTAAAACTGGTCAATTGGAGAGAAGAAAGTTTTGTGACACAAAACAGCTTGTGAAAGGGACATTATGAAAGTCTTTTGGGTGCACAGTGGAGAGGCAAAGGAGCTATAGCTATATGCATGTGTGTGTGTATATATGTATATATATATATATGTATGAGAGAATATATGTATGCATGGATATTATGCATGTATATTCATATATATAGGAGTGGGATTAAAAGCTCCTGAAATCTAAAAGCATTTTCCAAATATTATCTTCTCTCCTTAGTCATCTTAATATGATTATATAACTAAGCAATTTCACTATAGAGGAGGAAGCATTGTACACCTACTCTTGGCATAATGATAATATATAGGAGGGTGTTGGAAAAAAAAATTAATAACTAATTAGCTTCACAATATCACTCCTGAATAAAAACAAAGGTGTCTTTTCATTTCGAATCCCTTAGAACAATTTATGTGAAAGGAACAGCTATTTAAAATCTTCCCTTTTTTCTCAATTGTTGGGACTTTTGGCAATTGTATTTTGGTGTGTATTTTTGTCAGCCTGGACAAACAAGTCAGAGAAGTTGACAGTCTAAAGAGTGTGTGTGAGTGTATATTTGTATATTTACTCATGTAGGTGGGTGGAGGGGTAGACAAAAACAATGGGAATATTTTAAACAGATTGGACATTTAATTAGGAAAGATTCAAAGAAGTTCAGATGCTGCAGAGAGCCTCATAAGATTCAGTTGCTCAGATTGCCACAGCATCCTCCAATGCACCCATTTAAACCATGGAGAGAGCACCCAATAGAGCTGGGACAGCAGTGATTCTCACTTTATGCACGACATTACACACCAAGACACAGGCTGTAACCTTCTGTAGAATGACAGTGTCTCCAGCTATTGCTTAAATTAGTTGAATGACTGATCTGCCCTCAGTAAGTGCAGAGCAACTTCATGTTCAGTGAAGCAGCAAACAACCCAGGGATTTTCCTGGCACTCCTATCAAAAGGTATGTAACGCCATTATTCGGGTAAAACTGAGGCGCTGGGAAATCCCAAAGTAAATCACAGACACAACTGGGAAGAAAAGCTGGACTTGCCAGTTCCCAGGCTTGTGCAATAACCAGTAGAAAACTCATCTCCTTTTAGTCAGTGGGGAAAAACAGCTGAATTCCCATTGGGGAGCTGGGAATTACTCAGTATAATCCTACAAGTAAAAGCCAATACCTTTACTAAGATAAATCCTATTGTAATACACTCAGTCTGCAAAAATGAAGACACAATGAAATAAGGAAGCCAAACCAACCTGGTCCATTGTAAATGAACGAAGGTTGTTAATGGTTTATTCACACTTACCGGCTGGTGTCAGACAGCAGCCCTGTTCTGGGAAAGCTTGTTAGGGACAATCATTAACAGGGATACACCTCCAGCCTCCCACAAGAGTAGCACTACCTTATCAGAGGTAAAATGGATTTAAAATAATTGTAAGCTATAGGCCATGAATCCTACCAGGAAATATATAAAATCATTTTGGGATTCATTTTTCTGATTCTTGTTTATTCTTTTCTTCTGGAGTAAAAAAATATGCTGTATAACCAAACATGTATCCAGAATGCGCTGCCTGAAGTCAGGATGTTTTTGGCAGAATTTGGAATACAACCCTAATCCCCAGTTCCCGGCACTCTTTCATCAGTGAAGAATTGCAATCAGGGCCTTGTAGCAGCAATCAAACAGAAGTGATTGTCATGAGAACAGAGCACATGGAAAAGTAGGAGTAAATTGGATGGGTCTTAGGACAAGTAAGAGATAAAGAGGTGTTATTGAATAAAACCAGTAGCAAGAATTCCTGACCTATTTATGACAATTTGATTAAGAAGGTGAGAGGTAACTATCAAAGTGGGGAGATGATAGCTAACAACTGATTATGGGAGGGTAAGCATTGGCATTGCGTGACTCTGCAGTGGAGTGCACTAGGTGGGACTTTTCTCTGTTTTAAAAAGCAGAAGCTTTTTTTTCCAGGCTTGGGGTTTTTTGGTTTGGGGTTTTTTATTTTGTTTTGTTTTGTTTTGTTTGGGGTTTTGGGGGTTTTTTTTGTGGTGTGTGGGGTTTTTTTTTGTTGTTTTTTTGGTGGTTTTTTTTGTTCATTTGCTTGGGCTATTTCTTTTACTCTTTTTCCTTCCAGATCTGTCAAAAGAGTGATTCTGCTACCTTATAAAACCAGTGACATTTGGAAGCAAACCAGGCACTGAAAGGGACAGGTTTGGTGCTTTCAGCTCAGCCCCCTCAGCATAAGGGTCACAGCCTGCAGCATCACCCACGTGGAGAAGGTGATACACAAGGTCTGGGGGACTCAGTCACCTGGCTCAGAGCTTGCATGCAGCTGAACTGGCATTCACCCTTTATCAGTGCTCCCTCCACAAGCCCAGTGTCCAGGTCAATTAGAGGGCAGTGTCAGAAGTAACACTCACCAAGCCGAGGGCTGTGCGATGACTAACCTTGAAATTAATCAGGGTCTGCGGTTTTCCTGAGCTACCAGTCACTTCAGCCTGATGCAGACAGTAATTCGTAGGAAAGAAAAGAAAGAACTGGTTGGCCAGCCCAAGCCAGGTAGTTTACAAGTAACCTCAATTGGGTTTTGCGCCAGCATTGTAAAGGAGCTTTCCCCACTCACTTGTATAGAAACCAAGCATTGTGCAACTGTATCCAGGAGAAACAAAGCTGCTTAAGTCAAGAAGCCATGAGTAAAAATTCGGGTTGCAACTTATCCAAATGCTAATACTAAATGCTGAAATCAGCTGTCTGTAAAGAAATCAGGGCAGTCCTTCACAAGTGTGACCTGAATTTTATTTCTTAGCTTGAATATGCCATAAAACACTTCCCTTCCAAAAAGAGTACATACTTAAAAAATCACACTTAATTTTGCATTTTCACAAAATCAGAAAAGGAATTACTAATGTTCAACATATTCAAAAGAAGTAACTCTTCACAGTCTGTCAATTATAGCTATAACAAGAAACTTCCAAAAATAGTTATTTGGAGGTGACTGTATTTCTGTGGTGAGAAAAGTGATTTCCATTGCAGCTTTTGCTTTTTGCAAGAAAGTAAAATATTCTCTGGAAACACAGATTTCTCCTCCTTTTTGAGTTTGATGGGTTTTTGCACAAACACGTTTATCACGAAATGTTCCTGGTCAAGAAAATTTCAGCAGCACAGTCACAATTTGTTTTCAGTCGCTGGTAGATCATGCAAATTACAGGACAGCTTTTTGGTGCATTTTTGAGTTACAGAATAGATTGCAGGGAATCAGACACATGATTTAACATATGTTAGATCCTGCAGACAGATTTGAGCTTAGCAGTAAGCATGTGGCTAGTCTAATTTAAAGGAATTATAAAATTAGGCAGGACTATTTCTAGGATTGGGTAAGTCATTCATTTTTAGACTTGCAGCATTTGAAGAATCTGATCGCTACTTTATTTCTGAAGGATAATTCCCTTCATTTTGTGGCATTAACTAGCTTACACCAATTGGTTCCTCAGTGTGAAAGATAAGTGTCTGCTCAGGACAGCAGCCTGGGCTCCTTAATTCCTCTGAGTAATGTCATAGCAGCAGATGCATTGTCACTAGTGAGACAGAGGTATTTTTAAAGCATGGATCCATGTTTTATACTGTATCCCCTGATACACCTGGCCAGACACCTCACCTGGGTGCCACTGCTCTGACAGAAAACAACTCTCTTCTGCTGCTATGGCAAATAGGAGTAGCTTTCGCATTAAGCCATTGACTCCTAATAAACATCTACACAATCAAGTGGGTCTTGCTTATCCCTTGTAGCATCTTTACTGCCTGCGTGTTTTCGCTGGCAAACCTTCTGCTGGCTTCAAAGGGATTGGTATTTTTTTCTACATATTTAAAGTCATGTATTGCATACACACTGTGTTTATCTAAGAAGCACGGGGAAGGGTAGCACGGCATAAATCTGCCACTATTTCATGGATAACCTTGGATTAACCTGGGATGATATTCCAATTTATACAATTTTACAGGCTGAAATTGCCAAACAAAGACATGATAATAAAAATGTTATTAAATCCTTTTTACGCTTTTTGTCTATAGAGTATACATTGAAAATAGAATCAGACCACTTTAGCTTAACCTTTTACAAGCCTATACCACAACAGAATAAAAAGGCTTCATCACATGTGGAATTTGGCTTTTATTTATAAAATGGAGTTTAGCAGTGAAAAAATCCCAGACAATGTAGCATTTTTGCCAGCAAGATATTTTATCACCTTCTCTTGAAGCTCTCAATAGAGAAATGACAAGGTGAAAGGGCAACTGATAACCATCTTTACCACAGAATTCTTCAATCATGCTTTATCTTTGGTGGTTTCTTGTAAAAGAGAAGTATCAAAAACTACCATGCAGATTATAAACCTTATTGTGGACTACAGTAAACAGACTGCTATCTTAAATGCAAGTGTTAACAAGTGTCATTTACTATACTTTGCAGAAAAAGTCTGTGCTTTTCTGATTTTTCTTTTCCAGTTTAAGCTGGTTTTTCCTTAGGGGCATCAGGAATAAGTTGTTGCTGGTATATGAAAAGAAATTATTTTGTTGCTGAGCTCAAGCTCCATTTCACACTGCTACAAGCATTGCCCACTCTTTCTGAATCATAAAGCACGACAACCCCAGTTTCCTAGCATGACGTTTCTCCATGAATAAGGTTTAATTGCCAATGAGGGGTCCATAACTTTTACTCATCAAACATTGTTTCATCAATTACTGCTTCATGGAACAAACATTGTGTAAGCTTTTAGTCTAACTTCCATTTCAAAATTGCTTCAGGAAAGTTAAAAATGTCACAAGTTAATCTGTAATAAACCCACAGCTTTGTATGTGACAAGGCATGACAACTCATTGCTGTAAAGAAACTCTGAACTAGCACGTTCAAAAACACATGCCTGCTAAAAGAACATTAGATGTTCACCACATGCTTATACTGGTTCTATATCATTGCATAATTTTTCTTTTGCTGCTTCTTCTGTTTATATTCTCTAAATATCCCTCCTCCTTTTCTAGATCTTCATTTTCCCAGACTGGCTTCTTGAACAAGCTCTCCCTAACCATAAACTTGCACTAGCATGAAGAAAGAAGAGGCATAGGTAGGGGAAAAAAATGGTCAAGTGCACTCCCTGAACAGAAATACCTGTCTAACCCAGACTGTGTGATTACCTGATAAAGAAAATATTTGTAAACAAACATCTCAGGTTTTTCAAAATGTCAGAAATAGACACTGGGTCTAGCATCAGGTAAGAGTGGTTCAGTATCAGGTAAGAGTGCATTAAAGTTATTATATTTAACACAAGTAGTGCTGACATGTCTGCTGATATTTCTAGTCAAAAACTTAATTTTTCCTAGTGAAGTGTAATAATTTTGGCATGAACAGATTGATCTAAATACAGCTTCAGTAATTTGATAATGTTCATGATAAGAAATTAAGTTTCCCATTAGCTTTGCTAGACTGATGAGATACAAACTTAAAGTAAACGGAGCCTGTGCATGACTTTTGGCATGGTTTTCTCCTCTCACACATTGGCAAACCCCCCCAACAAAATTGAATTGTCAGGGGATTTTTTCATCCACCTGAATGGGATGGGACTGGCAAACCAAAAGGTTGTATAAAAATGCCATAGAAAGGAATGAGGATAATGAATCCCTAATGTCCTAAAAGCAATGGATTTTTCAATATCCATCTGGGGAAGTTTGAATCTGAGGTTTTAGTGCTCAACAAACAGATGAATCACCTAAGAATATGTGACAATCAGTTTATCAGCTGGACTAAAAAGCTGCCTATTCAACAAGGGCAGGCACACATGGTTAAATAACTCTGCTACTGCATGAACGTAGGGCCCTGTTATATGCCATGATCTGAGGTTATATAAACACAGACATGCCCAAGCATTTGTTAGGGCTTTTTCATTTTTTATAGCATTACTGGAACCTTCCTGAGAGTGCGGAAACAGCATTTGTTGGAGCCTCATTAAAATGACAGTGTTGCTACTTCCTCAGATAACTTTGCTCGTGTCTCAGCAAAGGTAGACTGGTTCTATTACTGGGAAACACTCTCTGTTGCCAATTCTGTGGTAGAGGAACAGCATTCTAAATTTAAAAATCCTTTGCTATTGATCCATGTTTATCACATAATACTACACTGGCTTGCATTAAACACCAGAGATACATTTTCATCCCTATGAAGGGAATTAAATGCCCAATTCTTATTATTGTTAATAGTTGTGTGCCTAATGCCCAGCGTGCCTGCCTGCAAACATACCCCCTTAATTGCCTAATGTGCAGTCTTGAGAGAAGCAGATTATTCAGCTTTACGTTTCTGCATTTGCAAATGTACTGAGGAACTGGTGGCTGTGGCACAAAGAACAGATTTGTCAATTTGTTTATTTTCAAAACAGGACAGCACAGGGTCTTTGTTCTAGCAACTCTTGGCTACAGAGCTGTGAAATTCTGAAAAAAAAAAGAAGCATTTTAACATATGGATTTCTACAGTGTGGGAAGGCTTTGCTTTGCACTCAGGACTCTTTCCAATTAAACTGAATGTTAGCTCAGCCCATTTAAAATGCATATAAATTGTGCTTACGGGTTTCCAGTTATGCTTACCCTCCTCCTGAAAGATACCATGAAGGGCATGAGCAGAAATGCAGAAATGTTTTAACCCTGAAGTTTACAGCTGAGGTTTTGTTATTGGGTTTTTTCCCTCTGGATGGAAAAATATAGATACTTAAAGACCGTATTTAACACTGTTTTGTTGAAACAGTTGAGGGAGTTGTACTGTGAAAAGCATATATCCTGACCAATTATTGCTATTCTGCATTACACTAGGGTTAAAGCAATTTTGGCTACGTTGAGTAGTCCCCGGAGTACTTCATTAGCTTCAGTGGGACTAAACATAATGTCACATTACTTCCCACAATGACAACATGAGAATTCAGTTGTATTAGGTGAAACATACTATTAAGAATTGTATACTTGCAAATACATTCCAAGGTTGGGAATAAATCTGAAAATTTAATGCACATGATTTCATAGTGACTGTATCTATTTTGGAATCCAAGGTTTATTGGAGTCCATAACACAATAAGTCACTGTATCCTTGGTAAAATCTTGTGGCTGAAGTTTTCTCTTTTAAAATAATAAAGACATTTCATAGGTTTCTCATAGAAACTGTCTTGAGATTCATTTAGTGCATATCAATCTGTCCACATTATCTCTATTCACACATTCTAACCACCTCCACTGTCAGAAGGGAAAAGCACAGCCCAGAAAAGCATCTAAACAAATAAATAAATCTCTTTTCCTGTTCCTTGAGAAAAGCAGAATGATTCTTTCCCAGAGAAGCCTCAGAGAATTAGGTGGCTAATGGAAGAAGGATGCATCAGCCAGAAGTCTCAAGGGTAACAGGGATGATGAGTTGCTTCCGCAGAGGCAGGCAGAGCTATATCCTGAAACTTTTGGTGTGTCTGAAATCAGCAACATTTCTGTTATTTCATCCGGGGGGAGTGTTTTGCACAGGGAAGCCCCCTGGGTGCCTCAAGCCACTTCTCATCAGGCTCTGCCTAGGATAGCAGCTCTTGGCTGTATTCTCTGCAGGCTGTTGCCCCTGGGTGTTGATCTCCACGCAAAAAGGTTCCTCCTGCAGCTCACAGCATCACAGTGTCTCTATGCTGTGATAAGGTAGGGAGGAAGCCATTCTTAGCTGCTACATGTCATCAGGGCTGAGGCAGGGCAGAGGTTTACAACTCCTCATGTTTCCCATTTGCTTGAATATTTTTCTCATCTCTCAGATGGGGCAGTAGCACACTGAGAAATAAACCTCTTTGCTCTGCCATATCCCTGTAAGTGATATATCCTCATTAGCAACTGCCTGAGCCAGTCAGTCAAGGTTTTCCCAAATGCTTCTTAGCATCAGCTAACTCCCATAATATTAATACCACTGATGTCTGCTACATCTGTATGGGATTTTAGTGAAGAAAGAATGTTATTAGAAGAGATAGTGTGGCTTTCCCTTCATTTGTTCTTCCCTATATTTGTTAAAGCAGAAGCAGTTTTTCAAGTCACACCAATCAAACACAAACATCTAGGACCTAATGTTCACCATCAGATGAAGAAATCCAGTCCACACAAAGCCAGATGGGTGCCTGGGAGTGGTGTAACGGTACCAGGAACATTAGTTCCAAACCAGCTCTCAAAACCAATCCTGCTGTTAATAAGTGAGTTGTCACTTCCTCTTCACTAACCATGGCAGAAAAATCATTATTTTTTCTGGCACTCGTTAGAGGTACTGTTACATTCCTTGTTATGAATTCCCAGGTTGTCCGGATCCCATAAGACCCATGCAATTCTTGGGAATGCTCCAGCTTCATTGGTTCAACTGGAGGGGATTTATGGGTGGGAAAGGGGAAGCATAAGATGACGCAACATATCTCCATGTGAAAATAAATTTATTCTGTTGCACAGGCAGGAGTGAAGCGACTCAAAGCTGCCTGAGCAAAAGCTGAAGACTCCCCTAAGCTCCCCATACTACTCTACCTCGACAGGATACAAAGTGATAATTTATCCAAACATTGAAGACAGAGTTCCTCGGCTAGCATAAACAGGAGTTTACCCATTGGCTCTGGCCCTCCTGAGAACAAACTCCCATTGACTGATAAGTGATCCTGAGGATAAGGCACTATTGTTGGGCTGTTTCTAAGAGCTGGCCCTCATAAACTAATCCTTTCATGGGTGCCATAGGCACCACATTCTAAAGCACTAAATTCACTTGAGAAATCCCACAATTAGAAGGCAAACTGACTCACCAATTTCGCCTGTAAAGGTCCTATTTTGCCAACCTATATTTAAGAGGGCACGAATCTAGGCATGATAAGATTACCAGTGCACAAATAGATGAAGAGGAGGAGGGGCTACCCCAATGTATTTTCAAATCAAATTTACAAAGGAATTCTGTGTGTTCAAGGGCAATTATAGTCACGCAACTGTAGGTGACGGAAACCCATGACTAATAAAAATTAAATTGGCCCAAAATTAATCATATGCAGCGGGACTGATTTGATTCAAGCAGATTAGCTGCTAAAATGCCTCGAGAGGGTTGGATTAGCAGAAGATATACCCTTCTATCTCAAGGCTCAGGGAGCAATATCTTAAAAAGGCAAATTAACAATAGAATACATTAGTTAGCCCTCTCTTGATCTCTGCAATGAAGAAGAAAACAAGGAAAACATAACTGTATGTGTTGGGTTGTTCCTGCATTTTCAGTTCTTCCATCAAACTTACTACAGCAGGTGCTGCAATGCATGGTTGATGGCAGACTGAGCAGAAAGCTAGAGATCATTCAGTAAATACAGACCCCAAGTTTTGCATCATTTGACAGTAAAAATTGGTCAGTCAGGACAGATTTCTAATATTCAATATAAGAATAAGATTCAGATCAAGGAGATGGGCCAAAACCAGCCAGTCTTTTCAGCTTTCCTCCAACCTTCTCTGCCATTATCTGAGCAAGCAGTGGCCAAACAGTCTCATTCATACTAATTTAATTTACAACAGATTGGGAGATAAAATGGCAAAGCAAAACAACCTTGGATATCCTTACTACCTTCTTCCCATCTCTGAATCTAGGATTAGACATCCAAAGGCTCATGTTCTGGTTTATCTCTCCATAAAGCATTAGTGGTTCAAAAATATAATAAGTATAACCAAAATGTAAAGGGAAAAATATAGTCTTCTCAGTTATCTCAGAAAAAGTAGATACGTTAACTCTTGTATATATAGGCTAAGGATGAGCCTGCACATATCCAAAAGCACTTTAAAGACTTCCTTCTTCATCCCAGGCAAAGGTATGTAGCTGGATTTCCATCAGAGCAAATGGCACTGTGCTCTTGGCTAGCTTTAAACTTGGAGAATGCATAACCCTGATATCCCATGGTTTGTTCTTCATTTCTTGTGTTTATTTGTAGGGACCACTAGGGCCTCCCTGTATCATGTACATAAATAATTGGACAGAATAATTCTCTCCTGCAAAATACAGTTCTGATCATTTTTATAGTGGTCTGTATCCATCAGTCATATTCATGTAGCTAATCGGATAAAGTGGGGAAAAACCCCAACCAAATCCCCACGTTTTCTAAAATGCTGCCAGGATGGAAATATTGCACTAAATAAGCAAAATATGCTTATCAACTGGATCTAGCACTGTGTAGGAATTTTTCCTTCACATGATACAGACTAGAACACCATCCCAAATTTCTTCTCATGAAAATCTTTAAGTCCACGCACTTGTACAGGAATGACACCAGTTCCATAACTCTTTCACTTTCCCTTCTAGAGCATATAAAAATAATTCCTGCAGTTTTCAAGTGCTAGTTAGGACCTGTAACTCTAATGAATGTTTTTTGTAATGTAACTGGCTAGGTTGCACAATGTCTGGTCACTGTACTGGAAGCTGTTTTTAAATTTAAACCTAACATGAATTGACTGAATTCCAGGGCCTCATTTATCTGAACTCTGATTTATAGTAAATAGAAAAATTCAGGTTTCATTTTCATAACTCCCTGAAGATGCATATTCTACATAAATTTACTTGCCTGTTCTTGTTCTTTTTCATAAACCTAGGAAAAGATAATCTTTCCAAGAATATCTATTGGAAATCTTGGGAAAGAAAATATAATTTGACATGTGTAGATGATTTTTTAATGTTTGGGAAGCATTTAGTTCAAGCAGTAAACACTTTTATTTTTATGAATTATATTATTAAGGAGATTTCATGATATTAAGAAAGCTTCATTATTATAGCTTTCCTTGAATTCACTATTGAGTCAAATATAGCTGCAAAACCTTCAGTGTCTTTGGTACTTATGCTTGAATCATCTTTTACATTTTTCATAAGTCTCAATCCAAAGAAAGTGAAAAAAAGATTAAGTCCCCATAAAAATTATCTCAATTAAAGTAATCTTTTTTTAATCATCTTCCTATGAAGATCAAAATATGTCCTATGTGAGCATGAGCTCTGTCTTCTCCCCTTACAGGAATTTTTAGACAAGATTTTAAGCCTTTAGTCACCAACTGAAATATATGTACACTGCTTATGGTACACAACACTGATTACAGAGGATTATAGGGAAATCTAATTTGGAAGAGGGCTTTGGGCATGGCCTACTCCAAACCCACACTCAGAACAAGGCTACTTTTGGGTGGGCTTCCTCAGGACCTTGTCCAGTCAAGCTTTGGGTGTCCATGGGGAGTGAGATTTCACAGCCTCTCTGGGATCTTGTCCCACTGCCACACCACTCTCTCAGCGAAGGATTCTCCCTTTAAGCCTTGCTACGCAGTGCCATAGATGCCTTAGCCTGCTGGCTTGCAAAAGGCCTTCTGTCTGCAATGTTGTAGGTCTCCCTTTCTCGTTTTTCATGCCCACCTTCACTCCACACCAGCTGCCAGGGCAGTGCTTTCCAGAGCCTCTGCCATGGTGCCTTTCTTTTGCTGCTCACAAGCTGTTTCATGATGTTTCTCTCCAGCACCTGCAAACAGTGAGAGTGTTGTGGCAGGGAGGTGGTTTCTGCTGGTGTGACAGTCACCTCTTCTTCCTCCCCTTCTCCCCTTTTCCCTCCAGCTGTAGCATATGGATTGCATTAGAGAACCAACAATGTACCTCCACAAAGCTCAGCTACCAAGCAGGGCATTGCACCTGCCAATCATCAAAGCACTCCCCAGGCAGTGCTAATGTTCCTCAGCAGGAGCCACCAGCCAGGAGTTTGAGCAAGGGCTGGAGGAAACTACAGAGTTACTGTGGAAAAATTGCTATAAGGGAATCCTGCTGCATAGGAGGCAGGAAGGTGTTCCTCTGGGAACCCTCATCACTTCTCTTCCCAGCTGGCCCATGAGCAGTTTATCCACCATCTTCTTTCTGTCTGTCTGTTTCTCCTTCTCTTACCCTCTTCTTTTTCCCTAGAAATTACTCTGTACACCATCAGCTATGGACCTTGCTGATATACCTCCATGCATGTGAACCTGTCTCAATGCACTTTGTGTTGAGAATATTTTAGTCAGAATTTCCCTTTCTGCAACTCATTGCTGTCATCTCTCATCCCCTTTTTGTGCATGAAGAAGGATTGGGCTCCGTGCTGCCTCTAATGCTTCCTCAGGAAATGAAAGACTGCAATTAGATACACAAACAAAAATGTAGACTTTCCTTGTATGTCACATCCTCCAATCTCCTCAATGTCTTAGCAGCCCTCCTCTGGACTCTTTCTAGTTTGTCAACAACTTTTTTGAGGTGCCCCTAAACTGGACCCAGCACTCTAAGTGTGGTTTGTCAGTACTGAACAGAAGGGAAAATCACTTGTTTAGCCTGCTGAATATATTCTTGCTAATGTAGCTCAGCATGTGTTTAGCTTTCTTCCCCTTAAAGACACAGTGTTGACACATTTAACACTACCAGGACTACAAGATCCATTTCTGGAGAGCTGCTGGTACCCCAGTAAACTCCAGCTGGTGTCCATTCATGGGTTTATTCCATCCCAGGCACAGTATTTTACCTTTGCTTTTCTTGAACCTCACAATGTTCCTTACTACCCACTCATCCAGCTTGTTGATGTTCCTCCCTGGCAAGCCCTGCCCTGCAGCATGCCAGCTGCACCCCCCAGAATTGTACCATCCATAACTTGCAGAGGACTCATCCATGCCCGGCCCATCACCCAGGCTTTTAATGAAGATGATGAACAGGATCAACATCAAGGTCAGATTCCCAGGAACATCAGACTGCTGCCAATTCAACTTCCTGCCATTAACTACTACTGCACATCCAGACCTTATCTCCTCAGTGAAGTTATGTGGATGTTTTTCCAGGGTATGTCAAAAGGTTCACTAAATTTGAGGCAAACATCCACTGCTCTCCACTTATCCACAGAAAGAACTGAAGCTATTCAAGCACAAATTGCTTTCAGTAAACCCTTCCTGGCTTCAGAGCTCTCTCAGGATTTCCCAGCTGCTTTAGCATGGTGTCCTTAACTTAACCACACATTGAAAAAAACAGCTGAGATTCCTCATTTTCTATAGTTAATATTCTAGTCTGAGCAATTTTAATGGTATTGTGAAAGCATATAAAGATCATAAAACTTAATGACTTAACATTTCTTAAATTTTCTACCATGACTTTTTAAGATGTATAGCACAGCGCTTTCAGAGGGACATCCTCTTTTACAACAGTGGGCTTGTAGTCTGCAAAGCACAGATGCTTTTCTTTTAGTGGCTAAGACTATGAAATAAGTGAAATCTTAAGGGCCATATCTTTACTTATTTACATCAACTCATGCATTTTAGCTGCAGTGTAACTGTACTAGTTTATGCAGTTTATGCCAAAGGAGGATCTGGGCTCCAGTTTCTATTTCCAGCTCTGTTTTGCTCATGTGAATGCAGCAGTTAATTCAGAACATATGGAAGAGGTGGGGGAGGGAGCTCCTGCTCTCACAGCTCATGCAGCTAGATTGATTTTTGCTAAAACTTAAAAAAAACCCCCTACAGCACATACCACATGTGACAAGTCACCATCCTGCATTTCTGATATGAATTATACTGTATAACAAAGTGTGAGTGTAAAATTTAGTAGCACAGCAGTTATGCCACGCAACATTTCACCTGCCTGGGAGTACAGTTATTTCCATTTTCATAGTAATGGGCCATTGTATCCCAAAATGTGCTGAGAGAAAACACACTAATAGGATTTTATGTGAACACTTGAAGAACAAATTTATACAATGGAACTGGACCGGAATTATTTGATTAAATGCAAACCATTAATGTTGTAAACAATACAAAAAGATAGTAAACCTAAACTGAATGTGAAATAATGAGACAAAAATGGGCTTTATATTGCTTAAAATGCACAGGTCAGATCATGCAGCTTCCACAATATCTACTAAGGTAATTTTACAGTAAAAATGAGAGTTTTCTGGTACAGCAAAAACAGCTCCATTTGATTGACTGGAAGAGATGTATTGCAATACTAAGCATGGGCTCTAGGTTGACAAAAGTATTTATAACTCTTATTTACCTCCTTCATTTCCCACTGAAATCAACTGAAAGTATGAATAATGTACAATTTTTAGATCCAAACTATGTGACTTAAATCCCTTTTAAAAATGGTCTTGAGTTGGAAGTTTTCTTTTTCCCAGAAATGAAAAGAAACAGTATATCACAAGAGGAAAGGAAAGGACAGCTTATATTTCACAATCCTTGCTTGGATGCAGCCCATTCCCCTGCTTCCACAGATAAGAGAGAGTGTTTAAACAAGCAAGATGGCAAAAGCTGGAAAAGACTGGAAAGCCTACAACATAGGCAAAAATACTGCAAATTAGGAACAAACACAATGAGGACAGCAGTTAAGTGCTTATAAATACCCATTTCCTATGGCAAAGCTGTAATCCAGATCCAAAACTGCTCGTTTGTGTCTTTTACTGAATTTTCATTGCATCTCCAGAGGCAGGAAGGCAGGGAGGAGAGATGCCAAAGCAACACTGTGCCCTGAAGTTTCACTACAGCTTTGTGTTGGGTTGTTTCAAGTGGAGTGCTTGAACTGTAAAGGTGCAAAACACAGTTCCCCTCAGGTACTGCTCGCATTTGTGAGAACTGCAGAAATGTGACCACCTTAGGAAAGATTCCTTTTTTCTTTCTTTTTTCTTTTTTTTTTTTTTAAGCACTCTCATTCTGGATTCTAGATTTAGATTCCTGACTTTGGACACTAAACGAGTTTTAAGATGTCAGCTTTCATGCCCAGCTTGAATAGTTTTTTTTTTTTTTGCAATAATATATTTAGCTGGGTCAAACGTATCCCTGAAGTAATTTGGTCTATTGTGCTTACAGTCTGCTTAACTTCTATTTTTTGTTTATTTCTTCTTTGGTTTACCTTTGTTTTTCTACCCTGTGGCAAATAAACAATCCTTTTATTGAAGATAGCTGGAATTGAATGTGAAGACTCATATGTATTACTCACTGAGGGTGCCTTAGAGCAAAGGGAACTACCTTACTTTTTCTATTCCCTCACCAACCTCTCTTGTAATAGCACAGAGCATTGTTACTATCATGGCATGACTCAGAGAAACAGCCAAAGAGACATTTCAGCAGACAGGATAAACAGCTTCTGAGGAACTGGGGCCCTATTTCTGTCTTTTATGCATCCTTCTCAACCCCTTACTGAGCTTTCACCAGATGCTCTTTTCAAATCTCATGAGTTATGGGGCTTCCCTACATAAGAGGGAATGCACTTCTATTTTTTTTCTTCAGGAGACCCTGTAACACATAAGATTCAAAGACAACATTCAGCCAGACACAAATTAGTTTGGGGTCATTTTGAGATTTGTCTTGATGACTGAAGGAATTCTTGCTGCATCCCCTGCTAAGCCAGGTTGTTCATCTCTCATTTTAAACTCTAGGTGCTTTCAGTAGTGTGGTATGTGCAATGCTTCCTGTCAAGCTGATATGAAAAGACTTTCATATGTGAAAAACATTTAGATACAAAATCACCAGGAAATTTGGAAGATGGAAAAATTCCAGCTTTACAATATCCTCCCAGAAGGATTTGCTGCTAAATTGAGATCTATTTGTTTATTGCTTTTTAACTCTCTGTGGGAGACACAGCACTGGGACAATGAGACATACAGATAATGAGCTGAGCAGAAGAAATGCTGTAAGAAATATCCCCAGCTTTGGGGGTTATAATCTCTCACCTTTATTTTTTTTTTAACTTATTTTTCCTGTAACTTAAAGAGCACTGAATTTCCAGCCTTTAGAGGGTGACTACTACTACTACTACTACTACTGCTGCTGATGTTGCTACTACTACTAATTATTATTATTATTATTGTTGTTGTTGTTATATTTTATTCCATAAGAGGAAGACCTTATGAAAGAAGATTTTCTATGAGTCTCTTCTTTTGCCCTCCTGTCCATCTCACTGCAGGTGCCCCCAAGCAATCTCTAGATAGATACTTCTAACTTGAAAAGGACGATACATGCCACAGTCACTTTGGAACTAAGGTCAATCAAATATGTTTAGTACATCCATAAGTAAATAAACAGAGAAACATGCATAATACATAGAAAAAGGCTCGAAAGAAAAGAAGAGCCTGGAGTAATTTACCCCATTGAGGTAAATCCTATCATTCACCAGCAGGACCTATCATACCAGCAGGAAGAATAATCTGCATAGGAAAAATATGAGTGAGTAATAAAGGTAGGTTTTGAAAATCTAGATCTACTTTGATCAAGGACTGTTGTACTTAAAACACTGACAGCTCCTAAGACTTAAATCATTGCTGGAGAAACTAATGTAATGTTAGAGCAATTGCACAGGAAAAAGGCTAATTTAGGAAGCCAAGACCACGTGAAATGAAGAAGCTTCACTTGTAAAGGGAAAAACCTCCATTCTTGTCAGCCTCAGAGTATAACCTCAGTCCCATCCGGACCAAATCCCTTAATGCCTTTAATTTAGCAGAAAACATCAGTGTTTAGCTGAGACAATGAAAAAGACACCTGTATAAATTCTATGGAGCTGATATAAATTCCCACCTGCCTAGAATTTACAGCCCCAGTATTAGCATGGGTATGCAGTATTTTTATGAATCAGAATTTTGCCATGGTTTAATCATGGAAGGCAGGGTTAGTCCATGGTTAAAAGTCACTGAGATCCAACAGCAATTAGAAAAGCCAATGGGGAAGGCTAATAGTGCCCTACTTGGATCTCTAAATTATTTCAAATCTTAAATATAGGGTTCTCTGTCCTCCTCAAAAACACACATCAAACAGATTTCATAAACTTGTTACAGGGCTGGGAAAATCCCTATTCCCTATTCAAATTCCTTTTGGAAGTACTTTAATTTCTGTTTAGCTTCCAGTATCAGAATCTTGTGAAAGCACCCTGCAATATGCATATCTGTAATTCTCTTTTGACTCTAATATTTGTATTAAACCTCAAGTTCTTTACAAATTCAACACTAGTAATCCTAAAATACATCTGAAGTTACAGAGGACAGCAGCTAGCTTAGAAATACAGTGGTATTTTCAGTGGCATTATGACTGCCTCGGGAAGTGAAACCTTTGTTCTTTTTGGAGTCAACAATTTTTTATCTAACTTATCTAATTTCTTATCTAACTTATCTCTCTCTGAGACTCCAGTGGGTGGTGTATGGTCATCTAATGTCATTCTTTGTACACTTAAAGTTACATGGGAGTATTTTGAATGATCACTCAAGTTACTTTTTAAAATGCTGATGTCATGCTTCTCTTCCATGTGACAGCATGTGTAATACTGAAACAGTAATCAGGACCTAACAAGATATTACAAAACCAACCCCTTTCTCTGTTATCATTTTATGAGAAATTGCTTCAAAATGCAGTTGTGAAAGACTTTCCCAGACATTTATAGATCTGTTCCTTAGGCTGCAGCTTTTTGCTCTGTGTTAAAACATTTTCCCAGCATGTCTGAATGAGAAACTCTTCTCTTTTCAACCATCACAGAAAAAAAATAGCAAGTTTCATTGATGTTAAACTTGGAAAGGGTTATCAGAAAAGCAGTGCTATGAGTGACTTTTTTTTTCTCTTTTGTCGGATGATAAAACAGAAATATCCCAAATGACAGAGAGTCCAAGACCAGATTTCTGATTGTGGCAGTTTCCTCTGAAGAGTCCAGTATAAAAATAATGTCATGTTCTTCATGGACCTGTTGTCCCAAAATCATGGCCGTCCTTGCAATTGTGAAGATATCTGTGTTCAGTCAACATTCCAGATGAAGTTGGTGAAGAAAAGTGCAACTGTTCCTAAGTAACCATTTCCACACTCCAGAGTGTGCATTTGTCAGCCAACATGTATATACCGTGTGTAGCTGAAGAGCTTTCAGGCTAGGAACGTTTTTGAGTGCTTATGGACAAAACTACACAACTGTACATGCCAGGGTAAGCCCAGATGTGGGTCAGCTGCACCATACACAGCAGGGGTCTAGCAAGCATCGCCTCTGTGATGTACAAAATTGTCACACCTTCATGGGGTCACACATGTAGCCGTGTCAATACAATTGCATTCCCATCAGCATTTTTGAATCACATATGCACTGGTTTTGATGCTTCGTCTGACTTTGGGAGACACTTCTTTCTTTGGGACATTCAGATATTCGGTCTTTCAGACATTATGCGAATACTAACATTAGTATCACATCTTTGACTCATTCCTCAATTTACTTTCTCCCTAACTAACCTAAAAATTGATACCTTTGTGATGAGTATATGCCTACACTGATTTTTTCCCTTCAACTCACTCACCCCTGCATGGGGTGCCATTAGCAGCTGCAGCAGCAAATATCACTTTAACGGGGAGTAGCTTTTATCAGAGGAGGGTAGACTTCTTATTTACTTCATACACAGCAGTGCTGTTTGTCCTAATGCTCTCACTTTTATTACTAACAAGAAAACCTTAGGATTGACATTGAAGGTAATGACTGACAGAACATGCCAAGTTAATACCAATAACTTGGAAGCAGGATATAAGCAGGCTGGCAGGCTCTAGCCTCAAAGGCACACAACTCCTGCTACAAATGGTAATACTCTCTCCTACACAAGGGAGCCACTCCCATCATTCTTACATTATGTCTTTCTTGGTTTCTAATTGTACTGGCATTATATGACATTATTCCTTTGCTCCAAAAGCTTTATTTTAGATTCTTTGTCTGTCCAGAAGGAACCAGTTGAGAGGTGAATATTCTGGTATTCTCTTTCACTGCTGCCATGACTTCATGAGAGATGTCACGTCAAAGCCACATACAAGCTGTGCTCCAGTCCCAGTTGCCTTCATCTTTCCATCCCCTTTCTAAAGTCTGTAGTTGTAGTAAGACTGAAAAGTCTTGGGTGGCAGAATATCCCCTCCTATATGCTTGTGCAACAAAGAGAAATGGGCTGCTATCCCAGCTAAAATCTCTGGATGCTGTTTTAGACCACAAAATGCTTTTGGATCTTGGCCCAAAACAGATAGCAGCATACACAGGGCTATAATAGCGCAGCTCTGCCTTGTTCTTTTTCACATGCAGCAGTTTCCTTGACACTAGACCTGATAATTATTGAATGAATGGCCTCTTCCACTCTCAGCCCTCAGCAACCATTATCCTAATTACAGTCAAGCTGGAATCAGGAGAAAAAAATCCCACAAAATCAACATCATCAAGTTATACCTTCAGCACACAAAGCTGCAATCACTTAATTCGAGTCGGGGGTGCTGTGTAAATCACCTCAGCGTATTCCATCTGTGCTTTGGGTAAAGTCCACTCAACTTTTGTAAAAGCTTGAAATGTATAAGACATGTTCATTAGAATGAGGGTATTAGCATGGCAAAATCACAGTTTACTGGTGAGAGGGATATTTTAAATCATGGCCAGGCAGAGTTTTTTCTTTCAGCAGACAGTAAGTAACTCAGAATCCATTAACTTCTGAGGACTTGTATCTTAAAAGAAAGTTACACATGAAAATGAAGAGTACTATAGTCTGACAGATTTAGATTCATATGGATACTTTAATTTTCCAGCAAGCATAAGAAAATGGTTAGTAGGTTGCATACTTAGGCTTTCATATTCCATATTTGCGGGAGCAGTACAGACCCAGATACAGCACTATTACATGGTTTATTCTGACAACACGATATGTAATGAATGAAAGAACTTGTTACCAAGGAGATAATTGGACTTGAACAGTGAGAATGTCTCAATGTGCCAATTTTCAACATCAGTTTTTCTTTTGCTGGGGCTGTGAATTGTTGCTGGCCACATTTTTATAATAGCAAACTACTGTCTTTGTCTTATTTTTGTATGGCAGATTCCATAGTCTAATATACTGCTCTAACAGGGGTTTTATGCAAAGCTTGATGTGCTATCTATTAGTAATCTTTAAATTAAAAAAAATTAAAAATAAAACCACAATTAAAATAAATTGAGCATCCATAAGGAAGGAGGATTTGCAGATACATTAAAAAAAAACCCAAATTATATTAGTCCAGATATCCTCACAAGAAAAATGGAGCATGTATAGACAATATTTTGCAGGAGGCAGGAATGGTATATGTTGATGCCATACACTGAAAGGAATCCTGCCTACCTGTCTGGCCAAACTTCATTACCATGTTATTCTCTAGTCCTATAACTTTAAATTCTTTTACCATCTACATACAAATATATTTTCTAGGCCTCTCTGATACTGACTTTTAGCATATTATCTATAAATGAAATCTCTTTGACTTTTTTTTTTTTTCAAAACCAGCTTCAAAACAACAAACTTCTGAGACATGCATATCACACAGAGTATAACAAATTGATTAAATTGCCTTCTTCTCAGTCTATATCAAAGCACAAATACTAAGTATATATGACAATTATTTTTAATCTTTACTGATGTTTGATATTTGGCTGTTCACCATGCAGAGGGGTGTCCCCATTTGCCTTATTGTTCACTGTCCTACTTGTTGAAGGTGAAGCAATCAATACCACTGTTTTTTTCATTATCAACAGTAGCCTATATCCTACATCTCTGTGTTCCTAAGTTTTGTATCCATAATTCCTCCCACACATGTAGCGTTTGGGAATAACTGAAGGGACCAACCCAAAGATTTGTCTTTATTTACTGCCTTAAAAATTTTCTTGCACCTTGCTAAAGTTTCTAGTAGTGTATTTTTAAACAGACATTTTAACTAAGGCTATGCATGATCATCTTCCAATACTAGCGGTGCCACCATTTCCTTCCTCAAAGGCTCCAACTGCCCCCTTGAAGACTGACAATCCTTCAGATCCAGAGGACAAAATGTTCCTGCAAGTCTTCCTTAACCAGCTGCAGTCTGAATATGCCATGCTGGTAAATCCTGGTGAAATGAGCAAGATATCCCATCTCCTTCTGGCTGCAGAGGGTAAGCAGTGCTTCCAGGAGCAGCTGCCAGATGGTCTGTGACGAAGCAGCCCCAAGAGTAACTTGGAACTCAGGAGCAGTCACATCAGAAGGAGGAGCAGAGGAGGAAAGTCTCAGCCAGTGCACCCCCTTTCACAGTTTGCACTGTGCTACTTCTCCCCATGCTGGAGTCATTCATTCACATTGCTTTCCAGCCTCTAGGAAGTTGTTCTAAGTTTCTGAAGTCCAATGGTTTTTTAGTCTCTTTTTCTGAGGACTCACTGGCAGAACTAGATGCAGAACTAAAGGGGCCTGTCTCCTCTGCTCAGAGAAAAAACATCCATACCTTCTTCAAAATGCCACCATGCCAGAAAAACACATGGAATGCCCAATCTTCTTGAATACTTGTTTCTCATCCAGTTTTTCCCCCATCCCATAGTTTCAACCAGTCTCTTTTCCCTCCCATAGTTTCACAGATTTCCTCTCTGCTTTCAGTTTCTTCTAATAAATCAGTGATATCACAGATCATTTTCTAACTGCAAATACAAGGTTAATTATAGGAAATTAGGAGATTTACTTTGCAAGCCATAGAAAATCAGTAAATAGCTGTGGCTTTCAACACAGGGACTGCTCTGCCCTCTCAACAAAGAGAAAACAAGAATAAGTAGGGAGCATCTTTAGGTTCACTCATGACAAAACCCCCATGTGGTAAAAGAACAGCAGGTAGGGAGAGCATATATAGTCTCTATAGGTTTATAGGAGGCAGAACACCTCTGGTGTGCTCTCTGTCCCATGTTTGAGAGTTTGTCCTGTTTTACAAGCAGAGGGTATAAAGCTGCTTAACCATTTGGTTTAGTTTGGCTTGATATCCTATGTTGTGTCAATTAGTGGTGGGATGTGCTTAGTATGGTCTGTATGCAACAGAGGAACCAGAGCTAAGCAGAGACCTCCAACTTTTTTCCTGAGCCTCCTCAGCTCTGTGAAACTGCCCTACTAACACTCAAAAGTTATGCCTACATCTCCCTAGACCTTGACAGCTTCTCTTTATTTTACTTTTGAACTCGTTAAGGCAGGTGGGACTAAGTTCCTTGTCAAGATAAAACCTGTTAACTGGGGTTATTCTATCACTGCTTTATTGTCTTGGCTACCCACTAACCTTCAAGAGGCTTCACAAATGTGTCCTGCTTCATAGCTATTGAAATTTAACCAGTGAGTCTTTGAGTGATACAGATGGGCAGGACAAAAAAATCATATTACTTCTTTATTTTTCTCTCTCCAGATTCACAATAGTGAAACTGAGACAAGAATTTAACTCAGTGTAGTCACTTTATTTTTATATTTTTCTAATACAGGAACTTCTCCTTTTCATCAGGCCAAGAGAAATAGATTGTTGATGTACTTATGAGAGAGCCGCACACAAAGTGTATTCTGATATCATCTTTCAGATTCACCAAAGAACATTTGTCATCACTTCTGATGGAATTAAATTGTGGTTGCATCCAAGGCATCAGTTGAGGAATAAAAATGTGGAAATTCATGCAGAAAATACTAGTATCAACATTAGCATGCTGAAGAATGTAATGATGCAGAGACTTTGTACAGACAGAAATACAATATAATCTCTACAGAGAACTCCTATTGTCCCCATGCAAATTAAAGGGAGATCAAAGGATTTTATGGTATGGAAGTAACAGTAAAATAAGGGTAGCGTAATAAATCTGAATCCAAAATGAAATTTGGGAAAACTTGGGTACTAGTAAATTTAAAAGTTTTACTTCATAAAACAAATTTATTCTGATTTTGGCAAATTTTTAGGTTTTGTTATCACTAAGGAAAAACAAGCCTCAAAATGGATATGCGCTCAATTCCTCTCTGATTTCCAATTCCTGGTCAAACTGCACTATCAAAATTTTGGCCAATCAACAAGTATCTCTTCTCCCCTCCCTTTCTGGCCTCCTTTTTCCCCAAACCAGTAATTATGCTGTCAGTTGCCTCCCATTTCTCTCCTAGGTATTTTCTCAAGGCTTGTCCACAGTACAGAAATTTATGATACAAAGAGCTGTGCTGGGCTTCTAAGGATGCTTGTAAAACACTTCACATCCATATGCCAAAGTGCTCCAAGTGGTTTGTACTTCTGCCAAAAAACACTTGGACTTTTCTTGTGTTCAGCAAGGGCTAAACTTGGCTTGAGGCCAGTAGGGACAGCACTAAAGGAGATAGGATGCAGCACTCATGCTGCAGCCCTACAGAGGCACTCTGTACATTCCCAGAATCCATCCCCTGTCAGAACTACACTGGGAGCTGGGAGATGGCTGCCCAAAGGGCTCTGCAGCTGAAAAGCCTTGGGAATGGAAGTAGAAATGCTCTTATTCAGAGCAGCAGTTGGCAGGATACCTCTGAATATTACAAATAGTTAGCATTTAAATCAAGGAACCCGAGATAAGCTTAATAAGAACCCTTCTAATTATCAGGGTATTAGTAAGGAAGTGAGAAAATGACACAAGTAATAGAAGGGATTGCTGCTTCTCACCCCCTGCCCTGCCTGTCTTCCTTAGCCATGCATGCAGTGCTCTCCCTACTCTCCTTTCAGTCAGGATCTAGAGAAGCAACATGAAGAAAGGAGGGAGGAGGGGGGAACTCACATTCAAAATAGCAGCAAAGAGCTCTTCTGCAAAGTGTGTCTGGAGGTACAAAAGATACAGCTGGCAGCTTGCACTGCTTTACTGAAATAATGAGAGTAGAGTTGTACAAACAGCTACCTAAAATGGGCATTATTAGTTTTTTTTATTAGGGACTGGGTGGGAAAGCAAGGACAAGCAGCACTTCCTTGTGCTTTGTTCTTGTCATTTGACAGCTTTTTTTGTCCTTGAGATATTCTCTCAGGGGGCAGGGAGTACACATGACTCCAAGTCACTCCAGTATTGAGAGAGGAGGGTGAAGCTCAGCATATCAAGGGGCATGTGTCTGCAGCAAATATTATTGTTTAAAATAATCTAGAATAATTTTGCCAAGAAAGTGAGATTTAATTGCAGAGAAGAATTAAAACTAAAATTAGAAGGGATTTTAAGTGTCATTACTTAATTCCCTACATAACACATTAGGCACAGGACAGGGAATCCTGATTTAACCTAATGATGAGCAGACTGACCAGATTTTTAAAGTGAAATAATGGGATTCCTGTGGGGGAAGGAACTGTGTTCAGTCACAGAGATTTGGAGTAAAAAGCAGTGCAAAAAAGGAAAAGACAGCCAGCTTCCCTTCTCCCATGCTGTACTGCTCTACCTGTCCTCTGCTCCACTTGGGAGCGGCACAGATTCCTCACAGGGCAAGCCCCATGACAGCAAGTAACAAACAGGAATGTTGATGGGGACAGGCAGCAATGCAGGGTTTGTTGTGCTGATGAGATTAACTGGAGAGCAGGCAGAGCTGAGCAAGGATCCGGTTTGCCTATCCAAGAACCCTCTGTCCAAGAGCTGATGGCTGCATTAAGGGGGACAAGATACACTGGTCGATACCTTTACATTCATACATATCCACAATGTACTCGCACAAGTCAGACCCACTTCCTCACTGTGTTGTGCAGGTCACTCCCCTATAAAAGCCTTATTTCACTCTCTAAAGGATTAATCATTTTCTTTCAGTGATAACTATCAGAAAGTCTCCATCTTGTGTGTGCTGACATCTCATGTCAATCTCAACCACCTTGAGATTTTTCAAAAAGCAAAACTGTTGGGTTTTGGCCAGCCCTCTGACTCAGCATCCTTGCCTGAGGGCACAGGACATCTTCACCTTAATAGCAGCTGGGACATAGCAAGGGGCTCTTCAGCTCTTGGTTCTTTCATTTGAACCAAGGCCTGCTGACCTAGCAGGTTGTGTGTTACCTTAATGAATCATCCTTCAAAGGAAACTTTCCTATTTCACTTCCCCGTGCTCCCTTTCTCAGACGAGCCTCTCTTCCCAGGTTCTCAATTACCATAGACATTCTCATTTTCTCCAAAATCACTGCCCCTTGTTCTGCCCAGGAGACACCTGTCAAAGTCCTGGACTGGTGGTGGTAAATACCTCCAGATGCTTTACAGACCTTATACTATCTGTCACTTGAGCTGTTGCATAGGATATTTGTACGTGTTGGATGATAAGCTTTTCCCAACCAGTAATGATATTTTTATGTGTTGTTTTTTTCCTCCTCTATAATCCCTCTTTTGCACATAAACAATGAAAATACTAAAGCCTCTACACTGGACTAGGTGAATTTAATATCTAAAAAGAATAAAGCCAGGCTTGAAATAAGGCTTTCAGTTTCTACAAGAGATGTAAAACACATGGGGGACTGATGGGACAAGCTGGAAATATGCTGTGATGGTGAGCTCACAAGTAGGTAGCACCTCTGAGACTCATTTGGTATACAATAACACACTGATGCCAACCTAGAAAAATACTACTGGGGTAGTTAAAAATGTACTTAGACACTACATTTTATTTTGCCACCTGTTTGTAAAATCCAGATCTTGCTGCTCTGTTCCCCACAAACACAGTACTTGGTCTCTTTTGCCTGCTCAGGCAAACACTGAAACCAACAATAATAATAATAACAATGGTCACAGCAATAACAATAATCACCATTAAATTTACCAGTTCATGACTTAATTACTGTAACCATACCTTTTCTGATCTCACTGAAGTCCATGTTACTTCTATTTGCTTACAAGGATGTTACTGCTTAAATCATACTTGTTTACACCAGTGGTGTAAAACACTGGTGTTCACACCAGCATTGTAAACATTCCTGTTTGAGTACATTTACTTCCCATTTCTTTGCTATACTGACCCCCAAGTCTGCTTCCCACTGTTCTATCTGGCTTCAATATTTAGCCACCACTTACTCTGAATACTTTACATAAACTTTGGAAATCCAGAACTCATTATTTTCACTGTGCTGGCTGTAATGCTCCAAACACAGACCAGGTCCAGGCAGGGCTCTCTCAGAGACCACCTCTTTCATTTAAGTTCTGCTGGAGGTTCTTTTAGGCAAAAACATGGACTTGGCTTGCTCAGCCAGGGGAAGGGAAGGCTCTGGGGAGACCACAGAGCAGCCTTCCAGTACCTAAAGGGGACCTGCAGGAGAGCTGGAGTGGCATATAGTGGGCATGCAGTGATAGGACAAGGGGGAATGGCTTCAAACTGAAAGAAGGTAGGTGTAGATTAGATGGTAGGAAGAATTTTTTTACTGGGAGATTGGTGAGACTCTGGAACTTGTTGTCCAGAGAAGTTGTGGATGTCCCACACCTGGAAGCATTCAAAGCCAGGTTGGATGGGCTTTGAGCAGCCTGGTCTAGTGGAAAGTGTCCCTGCCCAGGGCAGGGAGGGTGGAACTGAGTGATCTTTATGGTTTCTTCCAACACAAACCATTCTATGGTTCTATGGAAAAAGTTGCTCTGCTTTGACAAGAGGAAATGAAAAGCAAAAAGAAAAGAAAAGACCAATGTTTTAGCCTGCACCAGTTGCTCCCTGACAGCAGATAAGACTCACCCAAATAAGCTGCCGATTTCTCCCACACTTTCAAAGGCAAAATGTCTTAATGAAAATGCCAATGAAGACCAAGCCTGTATTATTTCTCATCCAATTCATCACTGTCACAGAATGGTGCCTAATGGATACAGAAGGGGTAAACAGGAAGAACTCTGTATTTTAAGCTGCATTTTGAATATCACTTGTGATTATAAAAGTTGAAACATTTGCAGTAAACATTTCTTCATATTTATCCAGAGATCTAGATGAAAGAGAAGGAAACATAATCAGGACACAGGACATTTCAATGTTCACAGAATCAAGGAATCCAGCTATGTGAATCTGACCCAGGGATGTGAAAGCATGAGGTTAGAAGAGAAATTAGACCAATATTTCTGTGATGCACTGTAAAATGTCTAACATTAACAATTTTGCTACACTTCTTGAAATGAAAAAGTTTAGATTCAGAATTCAGTCAAAAACACTTCTCTCATTGTGAATAACAAGGATATCAGTGTAAAGATGCCATATGTTCTTACACCAGAAATGCCTCAGAAACTATAATAATTTTCAAAAATTCTTCCTAATAGACCATTAGAGTAACAACAGCTTACCTCAGCTAAGTACAAACTTGTCTGCTTCTTTTTACAAGGGAAACAATATGTTTCTCAGAAAACATTATGCTGTTAGTATAGTTTCCCTGAAGACACTCTGAGGGTCACCATGAAGGATGTTATATTGCTACAACTGTCTTTGTAAATGTTTTTGAATCTCTAAGTGTCCCAGGCAAATTCAATATTTGATTAAGAGAGAGATACTCAGTTATTTGCAACGTTTACTACTGCCTGAGTAAAACAAAATGCCACAACAATATTGCTGCAAGTACTGGAGGACTGCAGAAATGCCTTCCAAGGACACAAGAAAGATCAGCAATCCTCAGAGAAGCTACAGGCATAGTTCTCATTTTACCATCTATTTTTCAAAAATTTCTCCCACTTTTACTGCGAAATTAGAAAGAAAAAAAAAGGCTGTTTCTTGTAAACTGAAACATTTTGTCTAATTTAAAAGGATATCTTTCACTCTGGTTTGGATGTTCTCATTAACACATTTTGCATTGCTATTTTTTACTTATGTTTTAACATGAAATGTTTAAGGCAAAACAAAATAAACATTTACCAAATATTAAAATATTTTAACATTCATCAAATAAAATAATAAGTAAAATTCAGCAGAACTTTCTGCAAGGATTCAGCCATTCTCAAAAAAGCATTTTCCAGCAAAATTTGACAAGAATTTTCAACTCATCTCCATTGCTGCTTTCTGAGCTAGCATCACTGAGAGAACACCAATTCACACATTATCAGATATTATGAAACCAGAGATGCCCAAAATATCAAGAGAGATTTGGTCAGTCTCCCTTACTCTTCAGCTGGCCGCAGAGGGAATCCAGCCACAATGCATTTGGGATAACAATAGATTTTCAGCAAATCGGGCTGCTCTGCCAAAGCCCTGGAGATCTTCCTGACCACTGCTGTCACTCCTGCTGCTGAGTGGGCGCCAGTGGGAGGTCAGGGGTGAAGAACACAGCTTGTCCCCTCATCCATCGCAGCAATGAGCCTCCCTCCCCATGGCTACCCTTTGTCCCATCTCTGCCCATCCCAGGGACAGGAGAGGACGTTGGCCTGGCCCCATTTTCCCCCTCTGGTAGCATAATTCTGTTTTTGCTTTGCAGCTGAGAAGCTGCGAGCTGGCGCTGTGCCAGGTGTGCTGTATTGCTATGCTTTGGAGGTTTTCACAAGGATGAAAGAAAGCATTTAGGGAGGTTCCAGAAACGATGATGATGGCTGCCATGCTAATGCTTGTAATGAATTCTAAATTGGTAATGGGACCACTTATGGATAACTAAAGGCTTATTCACTCCTCTGGATATCTGGTTTTTTTCCTTTACTACTCTTTGCTGGATTTAGTGCCACTATTCACTTGGCACTTTCTCTTCTCCATTTTTTTCCAGTTCTTTTACTTTTCTACTGTCATTTCTCATGCTGTGCTATTCCTCTAAAATTATAATCTGTCAGGCTCTGCACTTATTCTAGTAGCCTTACAGCAGCAAATCTATGCCCTACTAATCTCTAGGTACTATTGCTAGTTCTCTTTTCCCATATGGGACTTATCACTCAAGTTGCATGATTTTGAAAAAATGCAGTATAGATAATAACATTTCTAGGACAACAAAATTTCATTTTATTCCTACTGAAAAATAAAGCAAACTTCATTCATACAACCTAGGGATGGGTGATATAATGACAAGAGGTAAAATAATAGGTGGTACAATAACAAAGGATTGCATTAATGGGCAGCAATCATAATAGACACAGACCTGTAGTTTCTGGCTGATGCAGTTTTAAATGATGTTAGCGTTGATTGTGGTGTGTCTTTTTGCCTTAGGAGATATCTGTTAAGTATAAAGGTTTGCAGTTAAAATTCTGTGAGGCGCAAGACTCCTCTGGAACATCTATCATGTCAGCAGAACTGCTAAAGTGTAGCTCTGGTCAAAAAAAAAATGACACTATAAAAATTACATCTATCATGTACCCTATTTATTTTCCCTTGGTGATTTCCAGATTAAATCTGCTCAGTTTAAAAATAAAAGAGACTTTTTAAACTTCCTTTTTATCCAGCCGTCTATGTTACCTGTTCAGTTTCTGCCTAAAAAAAAATGAAACCGTGTTCCTTCTATTCCATATATCATCTTCCATCCACTCACAACAAAAATTCTCCAGCTAAAATACACGTTATGTTTACACAGATATGAAATGAATCAGAACAAACCATATATCACTCACCTTTCAGATTAAAGTAAAACCTGGGGTTTTTTTCCTAACCAGTAAGCCACAAACATGTATAGATGACATGGAGTGATCAAACTTGTCATTTTCACAACAGCAAACTGTAGGCTGTTTCACACTAAATATATACCTAACTCATGCTACACATTTATGCCTCTCTCTATATATATACAGACACATGGGTATGTGTATGTATGTATGCATGCAATATACACCTGTGTATTTCTACACATACATATTTGGATATGCTTTCAAGCATTGTCCTAATCATAGGCTGTCAATGCTATTCTATATCCCTAAAATACTTGTGCTGATACCTCCCGAAAATGTCCTTCTACAGGAAAATTTGGGAAAAGGACAGTACCAGCCTTTACCAGCACCAAATGACTGCAGCCCTGCACTACTTTGTGTGTGTTGAAAAGCATTAGGATTATTTGTATCATTTCCTACCTCTTTTCTATGTCTCCTATTTACTCACTTATATTTCATTAACTCTCTGTTTTGATATGCTGAATTGTGCCAAACTGTGTATCTTTTCTATTTATAAGAGATAATACAGTTACCTAGTCCTTGTTATCTCTCCATAGAATATGAATAATCATGTTATAAAAGGTGTTATACCACCAAATGGATTTGGCTAGTTAGCAGATATTTTTTTCCCATGGCAAAGGAATATTATTTGAAAACCAAAATAAAACAAAACAAAAAACTACTATAAAGATGCTGCATTTAAAATACCTGGACTATTGAGAAAGCCAGAAATGCAGGGTAAAAGATGTTATTTCAGGAAAACAACTAACTCTACCTTGTCTTCAGCCTTAATGTCTAGAATGGCAATCAGATTATCTCATTTCATGAATGAAGTATAGCCAAATGCAGCTGAATCAAAGCAAGGCAAAGGTCATGCAGGTACACAGAATATAATTTGTGGGGTGTGCTTCGCCATGCTTGAGTTCATTTTGGCCAAAAGTATGTGTGAGCAGTTGGTCAACCTGACTTGGTTTTGGAGGAGTAGTTTACTTGTACCAGATTTCTCCACAACTTTATTTTTGAAATGTCATTTATATCAATACTATTTAATGATGTAAATTTGGTGGTGGTTCATCCCTCCATCACAACCTAGAGGAAAATGACACCATCATCCATTGTCTTGTCCCATCACAGCGTTATTGCAGGAAGTTATCTAGCCAGGAAATTATCAATCCTTAGGAAATAATAATAATAATAATAATAACAAGAAGAAGAAGAAGAAAGAGAAGAAGAAGAAGAAATCTTAAGCACGTCCTCAATAACGTAACCTACTATATGTACCTTTGATCTGTTTTTCACTCCTTGTGCTGGGTTACAGTCTTTATTTTCCAGACAAGATTTGGGGTGGAGCCAAGGTAATTGAAAAATCACCTCAAGCTCTCAAATGATGACTAATGGGTGGTAGTGTTATTCTTCAGACACAAGGGCAGTTTTATGACAGAGGTAAAGCTTATCTGTGCAGGAGACACAACTCTTTAGGGGCGTCTGCAGGACTATCAATTAAGCTACCACATGAAATAATGGCCTTTACAAATCTTGCCACTTTCTTCTACAACTGCATGTGATCAATGTTAATAATTTCATTTAATGTAGTGCTGAAAGGTGAAGGGGAGAACAGGAGCTGAGATAGAATTTAAGCCTCAATTTGTCTGTATCAGTGGTTGGCTTACAATATGGTCTTAATGTATTTGTGTCAGTTAATAAATTGCTATAAAAATTTACAATAAAATTGAGTTAACGTTGACGGCATATATCTGAAATCTATACTAAGGCATATTCTTATACTGTTAAAAATTAAAACTGTAGAGGAAATAGTTTAATCATAATGAAAAAGGTCAAGATTTTATAATCTCTTCCCACACCAAATCAAGAAAAAAATTAAGATCTCAAGAATATTCAGTACAATCCAGCTCAATTTAAACAATTAATCCAACAGTGTAATAAATTTCAACAATGAACTTATTTAAAAGGTTTAAGTGAAACATTCAATTGAAAAATTATTGACTCATGAAATTATTGATTCTATTGTTTTATAGGCAGAGCTTTGTTTTGCAATTTTTTAAACTGCCAATTTCTTGCCAAAACAGAATCTTCCACAGGAAATGGTTCTGCTTGAAAATCATGCTCAACAAAGGCCTCTATGTTTTTCTTCCCAAAATTATCATATACAATATAGTCAAAATAGAGCTTAGAAGTTCGACATGTACAAAAATAAAAAATGCTAAACATTAGTTCTAAAACCCAAACATCAGCTATGAACAACAGAGGAACCAAATCAACTAATTACTGGTCTACAATGTCCAGTGAAATCATGAAATAACCCCAGGTCATGACTGAGGCGTTCATCTGTCTCTTCACCCTTCAGTAGAATATTTATTAAAAGAAATTACTCCCCAGAATACATGAAAGTGCCTTTTTCTTCCTCTTTCTGGTGAAACAGGAGCCCATGTGGCTGAAGTGTCCATGCTAGACTTTCTCACCACTCCATACCTTTTCTGCATATCCCCAACACATGCTCTCTTCTGCCATAAATACTCTCTCATAGCTCTTCTCAGCGCTCCCTGTTTAAATGCACACCTGCACTGCCACTCTTCCTTATCCTGCGCTTCTTACCTCTGCTATTGTTTGAAATATCAATAAAAACACAGAGCTGAAACTTTCTTTCATTAAAAGCAGGTGCTTTTTCCTAGGGGAAAAACAGAACTATTCCCTTTCAAAATGGCTGCTGCTTCCCACTGCCTCCAGCAATACTGACTCTAAGACATGTATAAAGACAGAGGCTTCCTACCCTGAAAGAGGAAAGGGCTTTTGGAATGATGTTTATAAAAAGGAATTAGATGTAGAAATGTGTATCTGCTCAGATAAGTGTAGTCATAGATTTATCCTGGCTATACTCCAAGCTAGGGAGTTGTGCGTGTGCTTTGGCTTGGCAGCGAGAGAGGCAAATTAGAAGAGTGTTAATACACTCTGCTTTTCAGCTTTCTGCTCCAGGTACAGCTCTAGACCAGGCTGACTCATATTTGGAAAACTCAGAAAGAAAGACGTGAGAATAGTAGGAATATCTGGTACAGTTTACCCTCAGCTATGAAAAAAAAAGACATCAAGAAACAAGTTCCAGAATTAAAAAAAGCCCCTGATCTGGTAGGAAATTTATGGCAAACCTCACTGAAATGCACTTATTCATAAGCAGCAGCATATTAGCATTCATAAGTAGTATCACGTTAATATTCATAAAAAGCATCATGTCATCTTAAAGTAATTACAGGAATTTAAGTGGTGAAATTCTTAGAGTTTTAAAATGTTAGCTGTTAGACAGCTTAATGATAGCAAGAACTGTGGCCCAGCTTTGATTGTCAAGTTGTGAGACAGAGAAGATCTCACTGCACGTGCAAGTGGAACATTGGTGGGACGCGACTTCAGAGGTGACAAACAGCAGCCTCAGAGTGACCAGTCCTCTTAGTAACCTCCACTGTAACCCCACAGAGACCCATGTAACATCTAGCTTACCTGGGTGGCCCCTAGCTTGATCATCCTCTCCTCTTCCAGTCCTTACTATGAGACATGGAGGTCTGGGAGCCCTTAGATCACTATTCCTCATCTATTCCTTGCACATCCTCTTTTCCTCTGCTACATTAGTTTCCATGGACATAGAGAATAACCAGCAACTCTTTGCATATTTGAAGTTTGTAATCATGTCCTTCCCCTGTCTCTTTTCCTTATGGAAAATATCTCATGATGCAGTCTTGCCTGGAACTTGAGGTGTTTCAAAATCTGGATTACATTCATTCTTCTGCTTTTACACCTCAAACTGAACTCAGTCCACTATCTAATACTGTATTTTCATTAAAAATACAGCAGTTTTCCTGCATACCAAGTATGTACAGCAAGATTTCAGTTCTTCCTCCCCCCTCCTTTTTTTTTTCTTCCTTTGCATAATACATGCAGATTTCATGGTGTTTAAAAAGAAAAGGACTAATTATGTGCAATGGAACTCCAAATACAACTTTCCCTTATTTAAAACTCAGACTTGCAGTCCCTAGGAATGATGTCCTCCTGTGTTGTTGCTAGTTGGGATGCTTAACCTACCTCCTACTTCTAAGATCAAGAGGCAGCCAAAGGTACACCCACTACCTGGATGGAACAGGATGATGAGCAGCTGTAAGCATTGCTCAGTTTAATCCTCTTGACCTAAGGCTGTCACTATATCACTGCAGTTACACCTAGCTAAATAAAGCACATTGCAGAAGATTAGCTTATTTTTCCCAGACCAGAACTGGGTGCAAGTTGGTTTACCAAGCATTGAAAGTAAAGACTAAGAAGTAGTTAAGAAGAAATGTGGGTAAATGCCTAACCTTTTATCTTTTTCCTGCTTTTCTGTGTTCTGTGAATGAATGCATGAATGTATGCATGAATGAATGAATGAATTAATGAATGCTTACAGTTGAGTAATTTTTACCAAGTGTCCTGATCATAAGCTCTTTGACAGGGAAGATTTTGCTTCTGCTGGGTATAAGTAGATCCATAATGACAACACTGTTGAGAATACAGAGTTATGGGACTCCAAGGACTTCATCTTCTGTGATGAGTGAGGGAAAACAAGCCTGTCACTTCATCGGATATCCTAGCAGGAACTAAAGAATAGTTTGTCATGCAACCATACCAACACGCTTGGATTTTCTGTGCCAGACACTTAAAAGAAGCCTGGGCTAGTTTGTATGTAGTCCATAAATATCAGATTTTGCAGGAAATTCATAAACAACTTTCTGAGAGCTACTTGCTAGTGTGGTTTTGAATAATACAAACAACTCAGGTTAAGCACATCAGATGCAAAAACCTTCATGGTAGAGGGATAATGGTGTGATTTGAGAGCAGTCCCAGTGCTGATTCAGAGCTGTATGCAGCATGCAGCATCACTGGGTGGGCCACAGAAGCAGATTAGCTGCTAGAGGCCCCATACTCCCCTCTCTGGATAACACACACAACTGAGACTGTCTGATGCAAGAAATTGAGCCCTTCCATCCTCTCAGCAATCTTCCCTAGAGATTGTACATCTTATGTTTCCCACTGACAACAGATTACCTCCGCAAATCCCCCTGCTTCATGTAATATTAGAACTTTTCAGGGCATGACAACATATAAATGCATCATTGGAAAGAAAAATAAGATAGAAAGAAAAAGTTATTATGCACACCTACCTGATTTCCAAACACTAACAGTTTTGGTTTTACAGTTTTCTTTTCCCAGAAAAACACAAAATTCAAAATTCAGTTTTTACAGTTGCTTCTGTGGGTGGAAGGATGCAAAAACATGAGTAAAACTGGCTTTCTAACAAATGTTCTTGAGATTGGGTGTACTTTAATCTCTTTTAGGAGTCAGAGATGCTCCTAAATTTTACTTTGTTGTTGAGCAATTCATGTTTTCTTCAGTACAAGATGAAATGATGGTAAAGTCTAAAAGCAAAAGCAATGTACAGAAAAAATAGTCTTTAGAGCTGAGTTTCCCTGCCTCAGCCATCTTGAGGGATGCTGTTTTATTTGCCTTTTTAATGTATTAAATCTTAAAGGGTTATTATTTCTAGTAGCATTATAAACATGACAATTTCTCTGTACTGCAGTTTTATTAGTAGAAAATGTGAAGATGGTTTTGGCAATGGTTGAACAACATGTGACTGGACAGCCAGTACAGAGAAGTCTATGAGATATTGGCAGCAGCCAAAACAGCAAAATGGCCACTGAAGCATCAATGATAGATCTTCCAGGAATCAATGATCATTAAGTTCGGGCATTAAAAAATCAACAGTTCAAGAAAAATGGCTGGATTTGATATTTTTCAAAGGAAATCTTATTGCTGCTCTGTTTAGAAATTAATTTCTGCATTGAAAAACAGGACTTGTGAAACTCAAAGAGAGAGGATTTCTTCTGATCACATTATGGACCATATGAGAATATACTGGTAGTAGAAAGGAGAATAATTTTGCTGTTCATCCTGCCTCAAGTTTAGAAGGAAAGAGTATCTATTTTTGATCCAGTTGTTTGCTATTTACAACTAATATTTTTTGTAAAGTTGTACTGCATAACAGAAAACTAGAAGAGATGTGAGACTGTGTGCTTGTACAGAGGCAATATTGACAATCATTTTTTAAGACAAGTCCTGTGACTTAATTACCTTTACAACTTTAAAAACTAACACAAAATGACAGGAGTTTCTAGACTACATCTCTCTCCTTCAGACCATGCTTTCCAAGCCATAGCTCCAGCTTAAACATTTACATTTGCTGCATGTATGCCAACAAAATCCCTGACAAGTCTGGCGATGAGATGGGAAGAATGATTCAAAGGGAGACTTCAGTGTTTTGAAGGTGCTAGTATTTACTGTTAGCTTCTCAATTAGAAAAATACATATTTCAGTCAAATTGTGAAAATCAATTTAATAGTTTTGTCATTATAAAATTTGTTTCTCGTCTATGATGGAAACCTGTCCATTATTCCAGTCCTGTGAACAAAGGGAAACAGGAATTTTAAAATCTTTTACACTTGCATTAAATAGCAGGTATGTGGAGTGAAGATGGAAAAGATACTGAAGATCTAACAGGCTCACATGTAAGTTAAAGAGCTGAGATTAAAGTGGCCTATTTAACATAAATTTTACAACAAAGTAATACAAAATTGTAGCAGAGGTTTTCAAGATTCTTTATGAGAGTTCTTCTGTATTTATTCACTTAGCCGCCAAAAACTTTTTATACAGATTTATATGTAAGTTATTTTTTTAAATAAAAATTTTTATGGCAGTTCCAAGTTGTCTGGTTTTATTTAAACCTCATCTGAGTGTTCCAAAAATAACTGTAATGTAAGTACTTATACATAAGTCAACATTTATTTCAAGTACTATGTAATAGTGGACTGCTGGAAAGGCCTGTATTAAGTCTTATTATTACTCTAACTTCACTAAAATTCGGGAATTATGAAATTTGAGAATACACAGGACATCATCTACTCTATTTACAGAGCCTCCTTTTCTTGGTTGTCTTAACAGGTTCATTCAACCATAACATCTCCTGTAGTATCAGTCTTAACAGATCAAATCTTATCAGGCCAGAGATACTCTTGAAAATAGAATCAATATAGTCCCTGTTCACCATCCTTCTTGAAGATGAAGAATAACTTCCTACCTTCACTCCCCCTGTGCAGTATAAAGATTCTTCTTTGTTTACACAGTGCTCAGAACAAAAAGGCTCTAAACTCAGCAAGAGCCTGGTAAGCAGTGTCAGTAATAAAGGCATGTCAAAAGGCATTTTGGAAAGTTCATTATTAAGCTGCACTTATGTTCCACCTTCCATGGAAATTTTGTATAGTCTTTTATAACTTTTGGATATAAAGAAGAGCGGGAGGACAGGAAATCAGCCCACAATTTTATTTGTTGTTTTATCTAATGCTGAGTTATTTTGGTTTAAGTATCTTGAGATTTCACTGCATTACGAATACAGTGTAGGAAATAGAGAAAGATAGAGAAAAAACTGCAGAGAAGAAAATTATGAGAGAGAGTGAACACAGAATATTTACTGAACATGACCTTTTTTTTCTATTAAATTGTGACCAATTTTCAGACTTGAATCAGACTGAAGAACTAATTTTGCTGTAAACACTTAGATACACAGACAGCATAAAGTGAGGCGATGGCTTCTTTCCTTGAAGTATGCTCAGACTAAATAAAGTTCAGTTTGGTAACACTAGAACAGTACAAGAAAGCTTATACTTATCCCTTGAAGAATTAAGCAGTTCAAAAAAACATTCCAGGAGGCCTGAAGAGACCCCCAAGTCTACATACTAAAATAAAAATCTCTATTAACATTTTCATTTCTATTTCTTAATCTAAGAGGCAAGGTTGGAGAGGAAAGGCTGAAGGCTAGAACATTATGTCTCATTCAGGTTTACAGCAGCTACAACAAGAAGATACCATCTTTGGAAATGCACAAAAAAAGACAGGTTTTTCCCTGGTTTCTTTTGTCAACCTGTTAATGAAAAGGTGTCCCAGTTTGAGACAAATTTGGGAGGAAACTGATTTTTTTTCCTCCCTGAATGAGATCGCAGATTTGCATCGCTGCAAATTATTGTTTGAATGTGAGTAAGTCCTCTTGAAAAAACCCCAATGTTTTAGTTAAGCAGCTTGTTCAGTTTTGGCCCACACCTTGCTTGTAACACTACTTAACCTTGGTTTTAATGCAAAGCTAGAATATATTGCCTACTTTTATCAAAAGCCAAAAATAACACAGTACTCTCTATTTTTCTGTGCAAATATTGTTAAAGCTGGGGGATGAAGGGAAATAAAACTGACCTGAGCAGAATGAAAAATTATGCTGCAATTAAAAAGACTCTGCTGTGGTAGAGAGAGAAAATAAGAAAAGGAAAAAATACAGCCACATGCAAGAAATAAACAGCAATTAGTGAATGAGACTATTGCTGCTTAAAATTGGTATTTAAAACTTGGAAGAAGATCAAGCAACTTTCTTGTAGCATTCCTACATTAACATGTACAATGAAACTTCATATCAGCAAATTGCAGCATAAAGACGTTAACGTGTTATGCTACCATAAAATAGCATGAAAAAGTCTTAGAGGGGAAAAGAAAGGAATCTGGGGGAGAAAGGTTTCTACAGTTACACAAAATTATTTATTTTGTCTCATGTGTATCTGGCAATGAAGATTTAAAACTTAACAATGACAAGGACTGTTAGTATTACAGCTAATGTTCTAAGCAGAGGTATTTATATTACTTAGGTTTCTTCTTATTAATGTTAGAACTGTGTTATTACACAGAAAGAGACAGACAAATCCTGTAGAATAACAATATGTTTGCTTAAAAAGTGTATTTCTGGTAAAACAAGAATGCTCCTCTAAGTGTACTTTATTGACTTTTAAAATGTTCAAAGTACTCTCTGCTTTGGAGGTAGAAGTTATATTAATATTAATCTAAAATCTTCCTAATATTTCTTTTGCTTAAAACAACAAAAGTTGGAAGAGTTCGGTTACTGTAACGCATAATAATACACCTGTCTTCAAAACGACTTTCAAAAATGTTATTCATTGAGCTGGCAAAGCCCTCACTCTCTCTGGAAATTGTTTCAAACCTCATCCTATGTGAAGGCCTGCTTTAGCTGACATTTATGTGATTTCCTTCATGGACACTGCAGGGAGGTCACAGACCAAAATCCAAGTGTTTGTTTTTCATTCCTAATAGCAGAAAGATTTTAAACATGAAGCAATCACTCTCTTCGTCAAGAAAGGTAATTTATCTCTTCCCTCAGCACAGTCAGATCCTGGAGACTTGCCACTTCAATTCTCTGAGATTTTATAACCCACACTACAATATTCAAATAAAATTTTATTGTATTGTGAAAAGGGGAGGGAAGAAGAAAAACTGTGTTAGCACTGATTGAAGTTGAAACTTCAATCTGTGAAGGTCAGGGAATTCAAAATAGCTTCTTATATCATCTTTATCCAGCTTCAGTGTGTGAACATGTAAAAGTTTATTTTAAAACATCTGTGTGTGCATAGAACAAAATACCATTTTAAGTAGTCTGAAAATAAACTAATTTCAAGGTGATCAGGATTTCACTTTCAAAAAAAAATGTGTAAAATGTGATTGACTTATCCTTATAGATCATTATAGTAAAGCTATGGGTTCCTTGCCCATGTTGTTTGACAGGGAAAGTTGGTGGTGCCCAAAATAACTGACTCAAGAAAACTTAGACTTGTTACCAAAGGTATTAACAGTATGATTTCCAGTAAAGCCTGTAGAAGCCAAGATTGTGAAATCCAGACAACTTATTTAAAATGCACCCTTTTCAACTGTCAGCCATCAATTTAAAAGGCAGCTAAACTCTCTATTAAGCCATCAAAGCAAATCAAATGCCTACTGTCTTAGCATTTCCAGTGTTTTCCCTAAAATTAAACTTTTGTATGTTCTTTAAAGACAACAGTAATCATGTCATTGCTTTTGGACATAATGTCCAAAGCTGAGCATGTTTTAAAAATTAATCCTATTATTCTGTCAGACATCTCTCTCCTTTCATCAGTTGAAAAAATAGCCTCCCGTAGAGAGTCAAATCTTTTTTTTTTATCATTTCAGTGCTAGCTACAATTAACTTTGTTATTTGAAAGAACTTACCCTCTTACTGAAAAGACCTGAAGAAAAAAAGTTTTCAGTTAAAAGGAGACCTACTGTCAGCATTGTTAGTCTTTTATGAAAACTGCTTCATGTTGTGCCTTTTCAATTTAATTTTTTTTTTTTGTGAATACAATATGTAATTCATACACACTCATGTGAGTGACTGGATCACTGAATAATAAATATTAGACTTTGTTTTCTGCTGTAAACAAATTGATTGCTTATAGCAACATGTCGCTTCTAGACTGATTAAGAAAAAAATAACTACAGGAATCTTTAACACAGAAACTTCAACACCAGCCAGCTGTCCAAGTCTAATCACCTTGGCTGCATTTGTTTAATAATGTAGGAGAGAGTTCCTCATGCTCCATTTGCTCAGAATGTAACAGATACTTTCAAAGGAGTTGGATGAAAATTAGGCAGAATTTAAGGAATTAGGATAAATCCTGGCCATAGAGGATTAAGGCAAGTGAAGGAGCATCTAAAGGGCAACTAAAGTGCAGTACAGCAGAGGGCACACTGTTCATTCCCTGCAGCTGGGGCCAGAGAAATAGCAAATTCTCAGGTTGAGACCAGTTTAAGAAAGAAATTTAATAGAAGTCCACAGACCCACTCCTAGCAGTAAATGTTACTTGAGCTTCATCAAGGAGAAGCAGAGTTCAAATGAGACCATTTGATCATATGCTCAAAATATTCACCTCTCCTTTTTTTTATTTTTTTTTTTTTTTTTTTTTTGTGGTGGTGACCTGTGGATTTTATTAGTCAGTTCATCCTAAGAGTAGGCTTCTTCTGTGAGCCAAAGAAACTGCTATCTCAGGGCCTAATTTCCAGGGCATTTAAAATTTCTGAATTTTTTTTTCTCTATACAGTGCCTGATTTAACATGTAAGGAAACTTAAAGCTTTTATAATAGAGAATTACGAATTGAAAAAAATTGGTCATAAAGGAAACAATGTAATGGAGGTGCAGATTCTCTTATCCAAGCCTGAGACCTTCCCAGCTTCATGGTTATTAATTTTTATGGTCATTACAGAAGTAGTTTTGTTATTTCCATGTTTGAACTGTTGGCAAGACACTTAAAAAGACATTGCTTAATGCCTTTAGTATAACACAAATAATTATTTTTTTTTGCTTTTTGGGAATTTATTTTAAGATTTATTTGCTCTATAAGGACTAATATCTTCATCTCTTTTCCATGCACTTTCCACCAATAAAGAGTAACAGAACTAATTGTTACATGGTTAGAGATCTATAAAACTATTATGGTTGTGTAGATAGATGACTGTATTGGCTGGCCAGAGTTCTATTTCTGATTCTTCTATCCAACACAAACAGAGAGTAAATGGGTTTGGTTTCTTTTTTTAAAAGTGAGCTCTTTTATTCGGGGGAGCAGGGGGAAGAAATGTTTGGTTTTGGTCTTTTTTTGTTTTATTTTGGATTTAGATGAATCATTACCTGGGTGGAGTGCCTCATGGTAATAGTATTATTATTTCATTTTCGGTTGGTTCGAAACAAACAAAATCCTTCATTTCCTTCGTTGATATCACATTCAATATTTTGCATTAGGTGTTTTCTTCAAGCCCAGCATGACATCAAGAAAATGAATGCTGTCCTTCAGTTGACACTGGCACTATTTAAATTTTTTGCTAGGATTGTGCAAAGCGTTCTTAAACTGTATTGGCACCATACTCCATCATGACTTCATATAGCTAGCATAATGTACATTATTTTGCACTGAACACTGACATAATTCTAGTCAATGGGATTTTGCCTTGTAACAGTACTTAACTGGTGTAAAACCACACTGACTCCAACTGCTTAAATGATCTCACTAAGTGGCACTGAGGTTAATTTTAATCTTGATTCTGTACTTCTGTGGTTTATGGGGCTGTGCCCAGTTTTTAGAAAAGAATGAGCCAGGGGAGAGCCACAGCAGTCAATAAAATAAACTTTCTCAGTACTACAATAATACTTCCTGGTACAGGTTTTAGCAAACTATAGTGGGTAAAAATCATCTGAAGAAATGCTTCACATACACCTTTCTGAGGCTGGACCTGTACTTGACCATACACAAGATGGTCAATTAAAAACCATAAATCAGTTTCAGCATAGCAATTTAGCAATATCAAACCCAAGTGGGTCTGTGTCACTTTAGGCACCAGCTTAGAGTAGTCTCACTGTAATGAAACTATTTTATTGCTAACTGTCTTTTCAAATGTGCCCCTCTGTAGTCTGAGAAAATGCACCATGGTACAATGTTCCACCACATACCTCTATCCTACATGTTTGGGTTCTCAATGCAGGATAGTCCCTGAAGAAAAGAATTTCAAACTTTGACTCAGACTTACACTCTCCTTGTTTTTTAGGTATCCATAACTTTTGCCATTTCTGTTTTTGTATTGCTTTCAGGACACATGACAAAATCTTGAATAATGCTATGAATGTAAATCTTATTTACACAAATAGGCTGTGCAGTTGCAACAAGAATTTTATAGCACATGGATACCACTGTGCAGTATTGTGCACCTTCAGATGTCATGGTCATCTGGCTCATGGAAGAGGAGCAACAGGCTCCCTGTCCTGGTTTGAGAGGAAGAGAGTTTTTTGGGATGCTGTGGTCACATTCCCTATGAATTGCATTGTATAGTTGCATTCCCAATACCATTAGGACTCATAGAGGGATGTACATGACTAACCTTTACAAGGTTTCAAGCCTTCATCTTTCAAAATCTTCATATACAGGCCAAAATATTTTTTTCATGTTGCCACAGGGCCTCATCAGTTTTAAGAAGGGTCTCCTAATATTAATGTGGAAACATCAACATAGCCAGGAACTGGGGTTCATCCTCCACAGTGTTCAAAGGAAAATCTGTTCTCTGGATAATCTAGATATTAATGTCACTGAGAATTCACACCTCACTGGGGAATATCTGATTTATTTTCAGTTCCCCAGCATATGGTGCTTTCTCTGTGTTCCACAAACAGCAAAAAATAATAGTTTGGCTTAATTTTGCTTAGTTTAAAATTGGAAAATGTTTTTGGCCCACTTATGGTTAAATGCAGTATTTTTCCCAAGGACATGTGGAAAGGACTGTTTTATTCAGAAGGAAGGAAAGGAGGATTAAGTGATTGCTGTGGGAAGGTCCTATAGCCAATGCTTGAAAAGGTGCTCCTCACAGTGACAGCAGCAAAGCTTGGGGCCATCCTGCCCAGCCTTTGCTGAAGAATTCTATTGGGATAATTTTCCATTAATTTTCTTTATTTTGACCCTTCCTGACTCTTTTTATCCATTTTGATCCCCCGGTCCTAGTGTAAGAATCTATTTGATATCTGACAACTGGTTCTCAGTTGTCTCTTTATGGCTTTCTTAGAGCAAATATAATAATCCCCCAAACAGATATTTTCTTCTTTCTTTTCCTGTAGAGATTTCTGCTTCCCAATGGAAAAAAGGTATCCCCTTTATGCAAGCAGCAGCATGGAAGAAACATCCCAGGAACGGTTGCTACTACCATTAAAGCTTTTTTTGCTTTTTAGGATGCTACCCAGAGACGAGACCTTCCTAACAGATAGAAGGATCTTACTCAAAACAGATAATGGATAAACTGGAAAGATGAACAAGGGTGCTCTTTATCACGATCTTTTCCTCATCTTACTCTCAACCACAGATACACTCTAGCTGCTGGAAGAGTAAAGGCAAATACCAAATATCTGAACAAGCACAGGAGGTTTTTCTTCGTTGGAGTCTTTGCCCTTAGTTTTCAATTATTTTTTATTATACCTGCAAATTATTAGCAAATACACTGTAAAATTAATAGCATTTTGCAATAGCTGTTTAAGGCCAAGCAATTTTCAATGTCCTACATGTCTGAATTTTCTCTGTAATGTGATTTTGGCTGTTTATGTTATGGAGCAGATCACCTTGAGTGCCACCATGCAGCACACACAGGACAACCAGGAGATCAGTCCCCACCCATCTGAGTTCATGAAAGCCAGGTGCTGCTTGACTGGCCTGATGTCCTGTTATGACAGAGTGACCCACGTAATGGATGAGTGGAAGGTTGTATGTGTGGTCTACCTTGACTTCAGAAAAGCCTCTGACACTGATTACCACAATATTCTCCTGGAGAAACTGCCTGCTCATGGCTTGGGTGGGTGAAGTGTTCACTGGGTGAAAAAACCAAAACTGTTTGGATGGCCAGTCCCAGGGAGTGGTGGTGAATGGAGTTACATCCAGCTGGCAGCTGGACTCAGAGTTGGGGCCAGTCCTGTTTAATATCTTTATTGGGACTGAGTGAATCCTCAGTCAGACTTAAACAATTCTATGATTCTATTAAAATACTGTCTCCAGCAGCAAAATTATTGCCAGACTTTTGTTTCCCTAGCACTCCTTGAGAAGAGCAGTACTGCAAGTAGAGGTGTTGAGCCATTATATGGATGTGTACGGAAAGTGGGAAAAAGCCACTGAAAGAATTAACCATTTCCAAAAGTTCCATGTTGCTCCAGTCCAGGCTGACATTTATGGTGTTTACACAGTGCCCTGACTCTAGGGAAGTAACAGCACTGAGAAGGAACAGATGTAAAGCAAAGTAACATGCACAAACAAATCTCTAAACCAACCCAATCCTGTAATTTTGTGCATACAATGCAAAGTTACAGTCAAGGATCATAACAATTGTGGTTTTGATGGATAACTAAACAGAACATAATTCTTTGGTTTGACTCAACTAAGATCCAGACTCCTCACAACTGTGGTACACTCATCATCGTAAGTCCTCTTCTGCTTTTCTCATCCTTCAGTTCTTTTGTTGCAATTTCTTAGCCATTGACACAAGGACTCATATTTGGAGGGATTTCGTCATTAGTTCTGAATGCCTTGTTTATGTTCACAATTTACTGACTCATCTCCAGGTGGGATTAGACATCCTTCACTTCAGAAGCTCAAGATATGTTCAAGAAGAATCAAAAGGGACATGGCTGCTTTAATGGATATGGAAACTCAACATTATTTATCAGCACTCCTGGCTTCCCAAGGATATTTATTTGCAAAGGCAATCTGGTGATGACTCCAAATCAGTGTCAGGAGAGAATACGGAGAGATATAAAGTGATGAGCGTGGGATGGAAGTGGAAGACTGCCAGGAGTGGAACTGCAAAGAATGTATTTACAAAAGCTTCAGTGCAAAGGAAAATGAGGGTTCTTCCTGGCCCAAGAGCAAATGCTGAAGGGTGTGTTTCTCAGCAAAGGATATTATTCTGGGAAACTGGTTCTGATGGGGGGTCATCTGGTAACCAAAGCAAGGGTGTGATGCAAGGGTTAATATGATCACTGTATCTGCTAACATGGGAGCACTGAGTAGGAGTCTGGTACATGTATTACTTCTGTTTTTCAAATTACTACAGCTGGTGGTAAAATACAGCATGCAGTTCTAGTACCAGCATTTCAAGCAGCATGTTAAAAATTAGAGGGTCAGGGGAGAACTAGAACATTTATTAAATTTTTGGGAACTATGTATTTAATGAAATACTCAAAGACTTTGATTTAGTTAGCTTAATGAAGAAAAGCTTCATCTTATCAAAGGTAACCGGTCTGTTCCAATACAGTGAAAAGACACATGAAAAAGTTAACTCTCTAAGTGCTGAAAAAAGTAACAGGAGTGAATGCCTAGAAATTACACAAGTTAGACAAACACAGCTTACTCATTACTTCCCTGGAAGGGTTTAAGGCCAGGTTGGAAGGAGGTCTGAGCAATCTGGTCTAGTGAAAGGCATCCCTGACCACTGCAATGGTGTTGAAACTAGATGACCTTCAACTAGAACTGCATGCTGTCCCTTCCAAGCTAAACCATTCTATGATTCTATGACATTAGCCTGCAACATTTTAAAGAAAAGGGTGACCATCCACTTAGTACAGGCAACATTAGACTTTCCAACACCAGCAATTTTTAAATTAAAATGGGAATTTTTTTTTGTAAAAAAATAATAAATGTCTAATTAGGCAGTAACTTCTGCTTTGTTTCCAAAGTAACAATTCTAAGGCAAATCACAAGCATGCATAAAGAATGCCTGACAACAAACCCTGTGACAACAAATACTGAAAAGAAATACATTTTCAGTATTTATTTTTCTCCAAAAACTATTCTTGGCTATGCAACAGCCGTGGTACAACGTAGATACCACAGCGATAGCACAAAGCTCAGCGCTGGATGCAAAACCCTTCTGCAAATCAAAGTGAACACTCGGGTGTTTAGTCCGTGCTGAGCTCCCTGCTGTTGCCTGCAGCTCAGGAACTGCGAGCAGACGAGGTTGCAGCAGCAGCTCATCGTGCACCCTCTCCACAGTGGTTCAAAGAAAGGCCTAGGTGGAAAAAGTGTCAGTTCCTGACTTGTGAAGGAAGACTTCTCACAGAAGAACTGCATTTCATTAGGAAAATATAACTAGCAAGACTTGCCACTTTAAATCAAGCTTCTCAAAAACATTCCCCCTTGCTCTGCACAAGTTCTTGGCCTTGTTAGGAAAACTACTAGGCAATATTTTTAAGCCTGTGCTTTGATTAAGTAAAAATAAACATTAAAGTGGCCCCTTCTGACTTCAAAAAATATAAAAAACCAATGAATATGATCCATTAGCAGTGGAGAAAAAGAGATTTTATTTTAAAGCCAAAGAACTAAAGTCATAGATTTTTTTGATTAGCTAGTTAGTTGTTTTCAGAATCTGCACGTGTACTGAACTGTGATCTTTAACACAAAAAATAAATTAGGGCTACAGTTAAAAAAAAATCAATCCTTAACTTCAACTCCTAAATACTTTTTTTAAGACTCTGAGAAAAAAAAAACGGACGAACTTTCAAACTTGACAAGCCCTCAGGAACTCCCACTGATCCTGAGGTGAGAAGCAGGAGAGGGGCGTTTATAAGCAGGAAGAACACAGATTTAGGGTTTTGACAAAGGGCGCCCTGTCCCATCTTGCCGCAACAGTTGTTAACACTTTAATCCAAACAACCCTCCTTCTCTGCAGCCTCAGAGTAACCTCAGAGTCACCATGCCATTTTCTAACCCACTGCCTGGTAGCTACTGGGGACACCGCTCAGCTCTGTAGCTCGTGTCACTGTTGAAGCTTCTGAACCAACAAACAGGTGAAGAGGGGGACAAGCACATGTTCCTCTCAGCTCTGAGGATGGAGACCTCTTGGGAAGAGACAAGGTGGGCAGCTGTCAACAGTAGCAAACCACAGTGCCACAGGAAAAAGCCCTTTTTTTTGTCTTTTGGTTTGGTTTTGTTTTGTTTGAAGTTGCAGACACAGCTGTGCCTGCAGAGATCAGACTTTTCACAGGATATACCTGGCACTCTGAGGACAAAAACCCAAGTCTCCAGGCTGCTAGGGGTCTAATGTAACCAAGGGAGAATATTCTTCCCCTATGAATACGTCTTTAGAGACTTCCTGAAGTTTAGGTTAATGATCCGGTCCTGTAAATTCAGATAGCATTTGGGGATGATTTAGACTTGCATTGCTGCAAAATATATAGAATATCTGCCAAATGTCATTTTATAGATGAAAGCCATTTTTGATAATGTAAAAATGATTCAAAAATTAGGAGGATTTTTTTTTAATAATCAGATTTTTCTGCAAGTTTGTAAAATATTTCTCCATGGCTACTTCACTGCATGTCTAATTTTAACTTGGACTGAATTTTTGCAGACAAACTGTAAATGCTCTTAATAAGAGAACTACTATTATTAATATGCTTGTTGATAAAACCAATTTTTCAGATGCTTGAATCCATAATTCCCTAACTTTCTAACTGTTCTAAACTTCTGAATCCTTCTGCAATTTTTGAGAACATTGTCTGAAAGAGGAGCAACAAATTCATTAATATAGACAGCTCCTATCTCTCCCATGCTTAATCCAACAGGAAGTATTGGAAATCTCAGAGCATCTCTTCCATACCAAAAATAAGGGACACTGACTTGTTCTCTGAAGATGGCTTGTTTGCAGAATTTTTGCAAAACAGCAGTTGTTGGGGGAATAGGAGGAATACTGGATGCAGATGGGTCTGTCAGGGGATATGGCTGTGAAACTCTTCTGAACTGTAACAACATAATTTTCAGATCTGTAAAAATTTTGGCCAACTTTAACAGCAATTCAACAAGGCACAACCTCAATGTAAGGATCATGCTCATCCCGAAGTTAAGCTCTCTGCTTCAGAGCCTGGAGTAAAATACCTGAAATGGTAGCAAGAATTTTTCAACAAAAATAAAATTACATATTTTCCCTGATCTCATTCTTCTAAAAGGACAAAGAATTTTTCTAAAGTTTTCAAAAAGCACTTGGCTTGAAACAGAGAATTAAAACTTATTAACTAAAATAAAGGAAATACTGCAGTAAATGAAAATAAGGTTTGGTGGAAAATATGAGATATATCTAAATACAGGTGTTAGAATTCTATTTAATAATGAAAGTGACAATCCACATGACAGCTCTTACAATTTTATTAAAGTAAATTATTAAACTTTCATTAAATTAGATTATTATCTGTCTATGCTGGTTTACTACAAACAACTAGGGTTACACTTTCTTAATTTTTATTACCAAGAAGTCAGGAATAGTAAGATTTATCTTTTGGAAATTTCTTTGTTTCTTTTTGTAGGTGTTACGTACATACCTCTTCATAGAAGTCAACAGCTTCATTCACACCAGTGAATTCTGGTTATGGCTAAAGAGGGAGTCTGGGACTCTGCAGACTGCATAAATCAGAAAAAAGTCAAGACTTCTGATCCCAAGACAGTAAAATTATTACTTTATGTTGTTGGAAAGCCAACCAAGAAAAAGGAAATACTTCAAATCATAAATAATTTTAAAAAGTATTTACTGAAGCTAGCTTTTTAAAAAGCAAGTTCGCCTCTTCCTACTGGCCTGATCAATATGAAGCAGCTCTGTGAAACTCTAAAACTTTCTTTTGTAGAGATTAGAAATCATCATATGCCCTTGTTAGAAGTCATCATCCTTTCAGTCAATCATCAGTTACAGGTCAATCATCCTTTATCACACCATATGATTAAAGCCTTGTTCTGGAAAGTTTTTTTTTCTTTTTTTAAGATATCTCACTGAATAGAGATGCTATGCTGATCCAAAGGTCTCTATTTTGATTTTCAATAGAAACTCTCCATGCCAAACAGCTTGAAGGCAGTGGGCAGTGATGCTGAATTAGATTCCAGAAAGAATGAAGCACAAGCAATCAGCTTGAATATGTTGATCCCAGATCTTCACACTAAGGGTATAAACATGAAGCCAATTACACAATATGCAAATATATTGTATCACATCTGGATTACATATGCTCAGCTTCTTCTCCGTAGAGAAATCCTTTACAAAATTCATTAGCAATTAACAGAAATATAACTATGGTGACAGATACAATTTAGCTACCAGAAAAGGGAAAATCCCTCTCTACAAATAATATATATATGTATATGCATGTGTATGTGTATACACACACATTCACTTATGTATATCTCAATAAAAAGCAATTAATGCTGCTGAGGCTTGCTAAAGCAGAAACAGATCGGCTGTATGCCACATTTTTCTATCCTAACCCAGCTGATTTTCAAATGTGAGCATAACAGCACACTAACGCTGCAGCTGTAGTCACCTTTCCATGTCTTTCATTGCCTTAAGAAAAAACTGGAAAAATATGTAGAGCTATGCATCTTAAGTAATGATAGGGCCAAAAAAGCCCACCAGGAAAAACTGTTTAAGTTCTGTAAGGAATTAGAAGATACAGTCAAAATAAATATTATTTACTTACTGCTAAGACCACCTTTTCCTCCTTCTTTCTGAGAATATGTCCCTAAATAAAATGACAATTAGAACTTTTTTGGGGTTTTAGTTCACACGGGTGATCAAAATGAAAAAGCATATTAAAAAACCTGAACATTCAGACCAAATAATTCAGGGTCATACTTATTTTACTTAAGTTAGAGAAAGACAGCAGCACTAACAATAGCATTTAAATTGTTCTTATTTTTAAAATATTTAAGCTATTTTAGTTTCTGTGCCACTCAGTTTTTCTTACCCACTTGATGCCATCTATAAAACTTCATTCTTCTTGGCCATGCATGATTATTTACTTCCTAAAGCAATAAATCATTTTCATGCGGTGCCAACAACTAACAATCTTACTATTCAGAAAAATCTCCCTCCCCTTAGGAATTTCACATGTGTGAAGTTGCTACAGAGAATATACAAATATGCTTTTTCCCCATTGCCTGTCACAGACTACTCAAAATAAATCTGGAGTCTTAGGATGACAACAGAATCCAAGTTTAAAACCACTGTTTTAAAAACTTGAATTTTTGTTAGTACCTCTTTCTTTTCTGTTAGGAGAATTTATCTGGATTAGCTGATGGTGTATGCGGCCTTTGTGTCATAGCAAAAAACATTCACTGCATTTTCCACCATTGTGATAAAACTCATTAACAAGTACTGGACATCCTCAGACCCATTAACTGTGTGATTTATTTTGGGGTTTTTTTTAGACAAATAAAAGTATTCCTTCATATGCCATGAAGAATACAAGAAAAGTGGACAAAAACTAACATGCCCTCAGTACTTTTGCTCAATGCATTTACACTTCCATCTTGTAAATACTTAGACATAGGAACAGGGGTATGCATGTGTGCAGCGTAACTCACTAAAATCACATGCATAAACGTCAGATAAGGGCATAAACTGTCAGTAAAGTATTTAATTTGCATAATTTGAATTGAGGAGAGGAGTAGTAGTGGCAGTACCTGGCAGATTAAATGTAAGAATAGATCCACAAGGGAAAAGGTCCCCTTTTCCAAAATATTTGAAGCCATGAGCAATCTAGTAGGTTCCAAATTGAAAGCATTCATTTTTTTACAGAATTTTTGTGAACCTTAGGAATGAAAATTAATTTGGACAAGTTGAAAGAGAAATTCAACTCCATGACTAACATGGGAATTACCCTAATCCTCTCTTCAACTCAATCATGGAATTTTAACAAGGTTTGTCTGGAAGCCCTTGAGATCTCCTAGCTTGAACATTATCTTGTGTCCACTATTTTCATACTAGTTAAAACAGATAAATGCAATCTGAGGCTGAATTAGGAGATCAACCCTTTGAGTTCTAAATCACTTGTTTGAATCTTAGCCAGAAATTGCCAGCTTGCTGGCTTTTGCATGATATACATGAAAAAAGTTGACGATCTCATCTTAGCAGCAGTAAGAACTTTGAATTTCCAGCTATGCCTACTTAATGCTAGATTATTTCTGTGTGGGAAAAAAAATAATAAAAAGGTGTTCTCTTGGGTTTATGCTACAGATTAAGGATTCCCTGAGGAGTCATTCATGTTTGGAGGCAATGCACAGGTTTCTCCTCTGCTCTGCTCTCCCAAACAAATGCCTCTCACCATAAAGGGATGTGGTGCAGAGATTATGCCTCAAAAGGTACTACCCACCCCTGCTCTCTTATCTCTTTATCACAATACCCAGAAGTAGGGAACTATGAGCCAGAGGAAACTTTGGGTTTTACGTAAATGAGGGAAGCCCACTGCTTTATTCAAACTTGTTCAAGGCTAGAAGATTCAGTAAAATGATGTTGGTGAGAGCAATTTTTCTGCCAGTCTTACTAATCCTGCCAAGTAAATTTAAAAGCAGCAGTAGAACCACAAGAAGCATCAGCCAGAGCTCAGATCTGGTAACTTTCCAGATATGCTGCAGAGCCTTTAGTTTTTCAGGCCTTTAGGGATGGATGGATTAAAGGATGTGAGGGGCCAGGCTCATTTAGGTGACAGGTAATTATTCTCATCGGACAGCTGGTTTATGGAGTAGTTTATAATGTGTGCTTTGCATTCTGTAAAACACTTGTAAAAGTGAATAAATGCTCAAATACAGCCATTAGCAAATGCTAATATTTTGCCTACTTATCAGAAAATACAAACAGGAATCCGTTACTCAGGGAAAGTTACTGTTTCATAAGCAAATCCAAGCATTTCTCAGAATTGCTAAAAAGACCGAACACATGGTCCGTCAGGTGCAAAACCGGGAAACTCGTCCTTGTAACAGGATATAAACATCAGCTGTGCCCTTCTTGCTTAGTTTCCCTCAGGCTTTGGCTAAATTTTAATCCAGAGACTCATGACCAGCCGTAGCTTCCTCCTCTCATTGTTCTTCATAACTCTTGGGATCGGTGCAATTGCACGGGCTACAACTTTAAAGAGGGCGCGGGGAGGGAGGGAGTTGGCGGCGGGGGCTGGGGGGG
>NW_005054305.1:4410571-4411361 GCF_000277835.1 Geospiza fortis | reverse complement strand
CAGCGCATCCCCGCCGCGGCTCCGGGGCCTTCTCCGCCTCTCTCTCTGCCCTGCCTTGGGTGCGCAGCTGCATCGCAGCTCACGAGTGACCGCTACTTTCAATTCCCAGGCTAATGAAATCAGCATCGTAAAAGCACGTACTTACCCCGCCTTTCCCCGACAATAATACAAAGGCAAATCCGCTGTTTCCTTTCAATACATTGAGCGTGACGGTTTGCGGTATTTTCTAAAGGGGGGGGGGAGGGGTTGGGAAGAGTGTTTTTCTTGCAAGTTCGGGTGTAAAGATGCTTTAAAATAAATAATGCACCATTTTGAATGAACGCTTCATGAGATTGCCTAGGGGCCAATACCTACGAATCCTCCCCTTACTATGTCCCAGCATAGAAGCTCTGATGCATAGACACAAAACAACTTTGCCGACTGTGGGCGAGCGAAAATCCGTGCCAGCTCGGCAAATGACCCAGCACTTGGTACCTGCTTCTGTAACTGTTCGCTCAGCAGCACTCCCCAGCTCCGTTCCGCACGCTGACATTTTTGGACCCGCGGACTGCGGACCCGGCCAAGCTTTGGAAAACATTTGCTAATAAAATTCAGCAGGTAGTTTAGAAAAAGAAATACGGAATGAGGGGACGGAAGGTGGCTAAAGGAAAAAAAAAATGAAAAAACAAGGGGAAAAAAAGACATAAAAAAGAGGAAAGCTAAGCAGTAACAGCTGAGCGGAACTTGCCGAGCCGCCAGCACCGGGCAGGGCCGTCCCACGGCCCCCAGGCTGTGCACCAGCGGCGGCCCA
>NW_005054305.1:4298613-4408302 GCF_000277835.1 Geospiza fortis | reverse complement strand
GAGGAGCCCGCCCGGCCTCCCGGCTCCTCTCCGCTTCTCCGTCTCTCTGTCTCTCCTGTCCCCTCACGGGGTCCCCGGCCAGTTGAGTCCTTCACGCAGTTTTTGAGGCGCTCTCAGGGACTGATGACTTGCGCCAGGAGAGCGAGGTGCTGAAACGCCGCTCCACGGCAGCCGGGGATTTTCCCTTGAGTCCTAGGAGGACGCGCGGCGGGGTGGCTGGCGCGACACGGGAGCGTCCGGCTGAGCATGAGCGGCTGCATGTGATAGCAGACACCCTGTTCAGAAACTTGTGTGTGCCACTTACCGGCTGTTGTTGTGTTGGGTTGGTTTTTTTTGTGTGTGTGGTTTTTTTTTAAGTCCTTATGTGCTGTTTACTGTATGTGCTTTCAGTTCTGTTTAGTCTTTCTATCTCAATAAATCTTTAAAGCACAAAATCTGCAGTCAGCTTTTATTCCATCTTCTTTTTTTTTTTTTTCTTCTTACCCAAGGCAGGTTTGAAATTGACGCACAGGCTATGAATTAAGGACAGGAACTAGCCGTGTTGCTTTTATATATCACTTAGTGTCACTGGCCCGTTATGGTTGGGGAATCCAATTTCCCCCTTGTTTGGGTATCCATTAAATCAGGTTAGGGTTGGTTTTTAATAGCGTGTAACAAAATTGGAACTTGAGGATGAAATCAGATTTACAGACCTATATCTGTACAACACTTTCATTTTAAGAGCTCTTTTTTTCCTCCTCCCTTCTTCCATCATGCATACTGCCAGAACCTTCACCAGCTAGGTGCATTGCTAACTTTTTCCCCTGTTGTCACACCTACTACTTTTGGTTTGTAGGAGGTTATTTGTATTGGGTTCTTCTGAAATGTTGAACCTTTTCACTCAGTTTTTCCTCTCTGCAGCATCACATCTATCTACCTTTATTTTCTACAGTATTAACCAGTTTGTTATTTGTTAGTGGTAGAGAAAAGCTGTCATTATGGAATTACTTGAAAAATTGTAACTGGAGCCAGATTTTAAGGGCAGATCTGTGGATGTTGTTTATATACAGGAAATATGGCTTAAGAGTTTTGGCAGTGTGTAACCTGCACAAGAAAGAAGGGAATGAAAACTGCACTGTTTTGCTGGTTAGCATATCAGTATGAGTCTGGGAGTATTACATGAAAAAAATCCTGACAGAAGATAGGATGAAAGGAGTGAATCTTGTTTTTCTGGCTAAGTCAACAATTCCAATCCAGCGAAGGAATGGGAAAGCCAGTATGAGTTTACAGGAATGAGACTACTATTAGAAATAAACTGGAACACAAATTAGAAATGAAGTGCTCAAAAAGGAAATATATTTCTTTAAATATAAGCTGATTGAATCACTACATGGATGTTGTCTGTTTCTAAATCAAAAGCAAGTAAACAATAAAGCAGTTTTTGGAGGCTTTTGAGCTTAGGTGACTGGTTTGAATTCAAATTATGATGACAGAGGACGTAAGTTATTACCCTCTGCAGGCAATTTTGGTCTTATTCCAGGTCTTAGCAAATGTATCCAGGTGATAAAGCCACTACCCTAAATGACACTCCTGTTAAGCTGCCTCAGCTGAGAATCCAGCAATGGCATTTCTTGCCAGCTCTACCCCTCTAGTAATTACCCCCAATAGCAGTAGTCTCTGGCAGAAATGGGGTGAGGAATATTAATGTAGTTTTGTGTAGAAACAAGCGGGATCCCCTATTGTGGGTAAATCTTCTGTGTCTCACAATATACCTGTGTCTTAGACTTATTTTTTTTTTATCTGTATAAGCATGAGTTTTATAGTGTCTCTGATAAATCATTAACAGACACCAACACCATTCAAAGTACACTGAATGTAGTGAATTGAAGGCGTTTTGTAACACATTCATAAGCCCCTTACCAGAGTAGTTACATGGAGTATCTCAGGCTTTTTCGGTGTAGATCTTCGTGGTCTGGTTTTGTTTTGTCTTCAAAGATTCCATTGGAAAAGTTAAATGTGGCAGGGTATTGCAGCAGAGAGCTCTCCAATCCTTGTCCGTCTCTCTAAGTGATAGTAATAACACTGACACGTCCTCAAAATTCAGATAATTGCAGAGCTGAATTTCCTTGAATATTAAACTGAATATATTATTTAAATATATTTTGTTAAAATACTTTTTTTAAAAAAACTCCTTTTTACATCTATTATCGGACAGATACAATTGTGTAATTCAGTGAATTTTTTGAATTTAAGTCATTGGTTGACAGAACAGGAGATAATCAGAGTTTTTTTAATAAACAAAATGATCTGGGCAGATATTCTAGCAAGCTCAGAAATACATACTCTGCTTATGTACCAGAGGGCATATTCTTATGTTGTCGATCTATGTATTTTTAATACATGTGTGTTTTCTAGAGAGCCTTCTACTGCTCTCTCTCGTCCTGAGTAGTACTGCTACCTAGGCATGCAGCTCAGTGTGCTGGAAAGATGAATGTATAGTTTTGATACCACCTTTTAAAATCTTTCCCAAAATTATCATATTTTTGACCTACATCTAGTCAAGAGTGTGTAATTCAAAAACTTCCTTTTATTTTTCTTTCTGTTTCTAGAAGTTGAAGGACCTCCCAGAAACGTCATTGGAAGAACCCTGTCATGTTGTATCTTACTTGGTTTCATTGATGCTTTTATACCAATAATGTATTTTATTACTTCTTTTAATAACTGAGCACTAACACATGAGACAGTTTAGTTGTGACAGAACTGCGTGTTTATATTTAAAAATAGCTTGAGGAAGCTGTGAGTAAAGTTATTTTTACTCAATACAGACACTATTGAGTAAGGGACTTGTCATGTGGTAAGGAAGAGGAATTTTTGAATGGCTTTTCCTGCTTAACAAAATCATTTACCAGTTAAACTCTCTGTTTCTCATTGGTTTTGTGTTTTTTTAGGTTAACAAAAAAGTTCAGAAAGCTTGCAGTAGTTTCAGTAGTTACCAGCATTCCCATTAGGATGAGAGCGTAACTTAATTCAAACAATGTACACACACAAAGCACAAGTCTGTTCCCAAAGGCTGTGCAATCTCTAATGTTCCCTGGAATTTTTTACTTTAAATTCTTGTTATAAAGGGTAAGAGGAACTCATAGTGGCCTTATGGAATAGCCTGTGTGCTTCCATTAACCCAGTAGCACCAGTTGTGTGTAAGGTTCAGTGAGAGAGATGGCAGAATAAGCTGATGATCTGATAAGGATCATAGAGTCCAGCTCCTGGCCATCCATGCACAGCAGCATCCCCAAGAGTCTCTCCATGTGCCTGAGACCATTGTCCAAACTTTGGGTGGAGAATAATGAAGGCAAAAAGAATACTTGACATCCTTTGCAGGAGCAGTGGTAAAGCACTTCTCACCTGCCACTGACTGAGACTCTCTTGTTGGCCAGCGGTGGCATACAGTGAGGTGAAACCTGAGAGGAAAGAAATACACATTATTGCAGGGTGAGTTTAAGGAAGATCTGTATTTTCCTCAAGTGCATTTGTGGTTTGTGAGTGAGCTGAGAGGGACCTTCTTCACCTGGGTGTTGAACCATGTTGCTGTTCACCTTGACAGGTATATAATCCAAGTGTGCATGATTCATCATTTGATTTGATCCTGCACTTCTTGCTGAAAGATCATGGGAACTCTATCTGAATAAAGAAGGGAAATTAGGCTATTTTTAAATGACTTATGAAAACAGATACAGTATCAGCAGCTTCCAAGATGGGAGGTGATTCGCTGCCAAATCTTTTCAGCATTTCACTTAAAGTAGTCGGTTTTAGTCAGTATTCGTATATTTAATTAAATACCATGTTTCCAAAAAGTGTGTTTATCCTCTCCTCTAGGCACTCCTTGACATATTTAAAAAATATATTTTTACCAAGACTCCTCTAGGGACTCTCCCATTCCTTATAATTAGCGTATAATTATCACCCAGCAGCTGAAGACATAGTTAAATTTTGTGATCCCCCCAAAGAGGCCTTTCAAGGCCTCCCCCAAAGGTCAGAAAAATGCAACATCCTTCTGTATAGAATAGCAGCAGTTTTATGGGCTGAGATGTTCAGTGTGAGCAATACAATGGCTATTACCAAATCAGAGAGATGTCATTTCTTGTGGAGAAATTAGAATGTGTGGTCAACTACAGGATCATTTTTTAAAGTTATTAAAACATTTATTAAAACTTAGACATACAGACATTTTAAGATAGCCTTCTCTGAGCTGTGGCTTACCTGAGGAACCATGTGTTTTGGAAGAAGCAGCCGCTCCCATGTTCTCCTAGTTGAGGGAGGGCGAAAATCCAGACTTGGATCATGGGTTTGAGCTATGTGGAGTATACTAAATAACTGTCTTAATTTTTAGTAGAGCAAATGAATATTGTCTCTCATTTGGGGTTAACAGGATAGGCTGTGAACGGGGTTTGTAAAACTGAGGGATGAACAGATGCAGAGCAGGGCTTGGTGGTGCTGGTGGATGAGAGGCTGGACATGACCAGGGAGAGAGACTTTTTACACGTAGATAGGATAAGGAGGAATGGCTACAAACTGAAAAACAGTAGGTTGAGATTAGTTAGTCCTCACTGAGAGGGTGTTAAGGCGTTGGAGCCAGTTGCCCAGAGAAGCTGTAAATGCCCCATCCCTGGAAGTGTTCAAGGCCAGGTTGGGTGGGGCTTAGAGCAAGTCTCACTGGTTTAGTGGAAGATGTCCCTGCCCATGGGCAGGAAGGGTGGAAATTGATGACTTGCACAGCCCCTTCAAACTCAAGGCTTTGTATGGTTCTATGAACCTTTGGTGGTTTAAGGCAACTTACTTTAAACCAGACAGTAGCATAAAAGTTGTGGATTCTCTTAATTTGCGAAGGTGCTTGAGAGCTCTAAGTGTTGGTTTAAGAAATTGAATTTTCTGATCTAAAATCTTGTGGTTTACAAAGTAGACCAGTGATGAGAAGTGAAGATGGTGTAACGAAAGCCCTTTCGCTGTAACTGAATGACCTCTGGGAGGATGTGGCCTGGCACCCACTTTCGAAGCTTTTGGCCTCCAGAACAATTTGAATGAAAGGCACTTTTCTTTTTCTCTAGTTGCACTCTATGGTGGAAAACAAATTGTACTTGACTACTTTTGCTGAAGTACTGAGTACTGTGAGAGTATAAACTGTTGGCAGCTTTGGTTGCAGCAAGTTGGGGATTTAAGAGAGTTGCTGAACATTTTGAATTCTAGTATCTAAAGCTTTTCGGATATGTTTCTGTCATCCAGGGTATCTTTCTTATGCCTTATGACAGTAAATAGAAACTAGTTACTAAATAATACCACCTCGTGCAGCATATCCTCTTGTTAGATAATGTCTGTACACAAAACTAAAAATGGACAGAACAATCTCTAGTTTTTAGAGTTCTCTAGAACCTAAGTTGCAAGTGAGTATTGGGTATCATCCTGGCTTTTAAATTAATGAAGAAACACCCAGTCTTTAAACACAGTCACAAATGTTTCTGTGATCTGTGCTTAAGCTGAATATTACCGTGGTAGTTGTAAATGAATATTGGTATTAAGGAGGAAGAGCTCGAATACCCCATTCTTGCTTCATCATACATATAATTATGTCAGACATTGTTTTGAACTTCACAGACTAATGTCCTATGAATTGGCTAGACTTGGCAACTGGTAACTGTACTGTGTTCAATTATACTGTGTAGTATGATATTTTCTTTGACACATACCCCACTTGGTTTCTCATTTTACTACCTAGGCTTCTTTTCCTATGGGACTAAGTTACAATGATTATAAAAGAAAGCAGTCTTCCAAAAACAACTTGCCTTGAGTTTTGTTAAAATTGTTGTTAAGAAATCTTGTGTAGTAGTACGCGTAGATGTAAAGTAAAAGACACTTGGATATTTCAGATTGATAGCTACTACTGAACTCCAGTGGTGTATGGTGTATGCAGAGAAGGTGGTGAGATTACATTTTGAAATACGTTTCTTTAAATGGATATTTCCAGATATTTGGAATTTTAAATGTGTCCACTTCTTAAAAACAATGGAAATTGGTTATGAGTCCAGATCTGTGAGTACTAGTGAAGAAATTCTGCCTTGCTCAATGCTTGTTTCAGTTAGAAACTTTTCAAAACTTGGAGGCCTGTTTTGTTGGAAGACTTTTACTGGTGGTATTAAGAAAAAGATGTAAATGCAAATCCCTTAGAATTATACACTTGAAATTGTAAACAGGTTGTTAATGGTATTTTTGGTTTGAGGTTTTTTTTGGTGGGTTGTTTTTTTTTCTTTTTTTAATCTAGCTAGAATATAGCTTTGGAATTAAACCACGGTTTTCATATCTAGAGATGAAACTAAAGTAACAGAGGAGCAGGATGTCAAAACTGCAGGCTTAACTGCCTAACTATATCAAAATGGTGAATTCTTTTAATTGATTGAATAACAGTTTTGACAGAAGACTTCTAATTTACATCATGTTGCTTCATAATTGCCATTTTCCTGTTGAATTTATATTTGAGATCTACAGTACTAAGTTTATATGCATGATCTGATACCATGTATGACTATCTCTAGCATCTGGAGATGGTAATGCTTATCACTCATTTAGCAGTTAAAAATGGCTAAACAAGTCATAAAGGATGAGGAAAGCAGAATAGTTTTTTAGAAGTAATTTTATTTTGCTGTCGCGAAGTCTGGTAGTACTTGAGACGAGAATTTTCCAAGTGCTGAGCTTGTTTAAAGCTTTGTGACTCCACTGAGCAGGTTTTATGTGGGTACAAGCTAAGGTAATTGCTTTCTGTCTTAAAAAGATGGGATTTTTTAAAGGAGTGTCCTTCTGCGGATGAATGTACAAGTAATATTATCTTAAATTTGAAAGTGTCTTGGGAATTGTACTAATCACACAAGATCCTGTAAATTATAATAATGTGTCCCATAATCTTTGCTAGCTTTCGCCTTTTGCCCAAGATAAGGGGATAAAAATATTTCAGCATCCTTCTTTTCTTAGAGTTAAAATGGTTTAAGTCTTGCAGTACTCTTAGGCTGAACTTAATGTGACCCAGTGTGTCTGAAGTTGCAACTTCTACTTAATTCAGAATGCTTAACACAGGGTGATTAAGAATTGCTGAAAATTCGAATTCTTCCTTCCCTTGTGTTTTTATTCTGAAACAATCTTTACAAAGGGCTGTTTTTGGAGAGCAGAGTACAGTCTTTTGTTTCTGGATAAAATTGATGGCTGCAAATGAAAGAATAAAGAAGGCTCTCTATTCATGTTCCCCAGCCTTTGTTTCAGTGGGCATTGTTTCAGTTTATAAGAGCTGTTTAGTACATATAGATTACTGGAAAGGCTGAAAGATTCCCAAACACATCAGTGCAGTCTTGTTAAAAATCCTGCTATCTCCTCAGCTGCCCAGCCAGTAGCTCTTGGTTTCAAAGATACCTTGGAAGACTTTTACTTCCTTTTCTACCACATTACTTTGAAGTTACCTTTTCTGCAGAAGTTTAAATGAGTCTTACTATTTTTCTTTCAAATTATGGAAACCTCATCAAACCTGTGATTTGAGTTCTAAAGCTGAGGACAGTGGCTGGTTAAAATTTTAGTTATTTTTGATTTGCCATGTTTTTATCTTAAAAACTCAATATATAAATAGACTGTTGGCACATAGCTACACATCTTGGTTCCAGTTTTGTAAGGAACATAGTTCTGTGGTAGCTAAACTGTTGCTTTATTTGCTTTCTCTTTAGGGTCTCCATATAAACATCATAAACTACTTAAGCAATTGTACACAGGTGAGATACCCATGTAGATCTTAAGTCATAACAGTTTAAGTTAATCTGAGACTTGATAATTACAAGTTCTCTTACTGAGGGCATACCTGGATAGTGCATTAACTTGCAAGTTAGTAAATTTTAAATTTTTTTTGGTTTTGCTAGTGTCAGTGTTGGGCTGCACAGTTAGAATGCTGTTGGTGTAAATGCAATGCAATGAGTTACAGATGCCTCCTTGTATTAGTGATAAAGCTGGTCCAACAGGGCTTGACGTGCTGGGTTTGGCCATGTTTGTCAGTGGAGAGATTTCACTTCCACCAAGTCCCTTTTCCCTGAGTAAACCCCTGTAGTTTGAGGTGCTTCTGTCCCACCTCTGCTTTAATGCTCTCTTGCCCTGAGGTTAGTAGGGTGAATGGGTGGAACACCATCATCTCCTCTTTCTCCCTCCCTTTTTTATTTTTTCCTGTAGGGCTTTCTTTGCAAGATGCAGGGATGCTTACGTGGCCTTGAGTCGGTCTGCTTGATGGAAGCCCATCTGGAAAGCAAACAGTAAAATCTAATTTAAGTCTTGATCAGATTTAAGTATGATATAATCACACAGTTGCTTGTGCTGTCCAAGACCATATACTACATCTGGGCATGCATGTGGATAGGCCCTTGTTTGGCATGTTTCAGATTGTGTGGGAGCTGTCATGATTTCTTGGCTATATCTCAGCCCAGGCTGCAGTGGGAGCTGACCTCTCTGCTGTGTAGTGTGAAAGGGGTTTGCCAATGTAGCCACATGTAAGGTGGGCCATTGTCTTGCACAGTACTAAAAAGAGACAAAACCAATCCACTGAAAAGAAATCTTAGTCCTTTGCCACAGAAAATTTTTGGTTTTGGTTTTTTTTCCAAATAGGCAACAAGCTGTCCTGGAAAATAGCTTTGCTACCAGAAGTATTTTATGAACATGGAAGACTATGGAACAAACAAGTTTCCAAATGCTGTATTATATTTCTTAATAGAAAGGCATTTATGAAACTCTTTTAAGAATGTGATTTGAGGGTAAACTTTTTTAATAAGTGAGAGAACAAACAGTTTCAGTGGCTCAGCTCTTCCATTGTGCAAATTTAATGAGCTTCTCTCCTTTTAACTTAATGCCCCTTTGAAATAGGAGTTGCATTGGAAACATTTGGCTTTATATGGTATCTGTTTGAACACTAACACAAATGTAAGTTCTGTTAAGTTATTGCAAATGTAACATTTTGTCTGAGTTTACTGAGTTCTGGTGCACCCTCACTTAGAAATATTCTATATAAAGCATTTTACACCAGTGGTTGAAATGATCACTTTCAAGCAATCTGGCTGTGAAAAAGTTGAGATGTGTTTTGTGCAACATTTATTTCCAGAGGAAGGAATGTTTTTGTTCCCTTTATGATTCCCCTTTAGTCTAGATGTCTGGTTTAGTGGAAATGTTCAGTTGTCAGAAGAATCAAGATGGTGTATTATTTAGATCTTACCAGACAAGTGGGATTTGTTCCTTCCATTCCAGTTATCAGAAGGATTAACCCTTTGCCCTCGCAGACCTAATTGCAGTTGTTCCGAAACAAAGATTCTGCTTGTACAAGACAGCAGCAAAGTGTAGTATGTGCCAACTGGAATGTTTCTCTGGTGAATGTGGGTTGCAAGTATTACATACATTTTGTCTTGTGTTTCAGGCACCGATAAAAGCAACCTGTGAAGATTTGTCATGCAAGACTGGATTTCCTGAAGATGTTCACAGTGCCGTAGTCTCAAGGAGTGTACATGGAGGACAGCCTCTTCTCAATGGTACTGTTAGAAAACATATTTTGAACTTTTTTATTTCTTCTAGTTGTAGCCATAAGTTGTAGCCACTCTGGAGCATTTTCATCCTTAAATAGGACACAGACTCTTTCAGGAGAGAACATCGGCTGCTCTGTGATTATTTCTTGATCACTATCATAGGACTTGGAAAATCAGTTGGCATTAGTGGCAGCACATGCACCTCTGACTGTAATTTGAGAACACTGAGTGTTGCAATACTTCCCATTATTATCCTCTAATTCTTGGCACAGCATTCACACTGACGTTTCTTACTACACTACCATTGACAGTGTGTATGCCATTAGTCTGTACTTACAGCCCATGTATGTATGAGGAAGTAAATTTTCTTTTTGCTTTACCTCTCATAGAAGAACTGCAGTTACACCCAGTGCTAGTGCTCATGTTAGTGCAGAGATAGTTCCCTTACTGCCTTTTCATGGCAATCTGAGGAGAGACACCAATAGGAAGCAAGTAGTGGGATGGGCAGCAACATGAGAGAGTGTTTGTCTGTGAGCCCCTGGTCAGTGACCGCAGCGCTGCAGGCTCTGTGAGGAGGCGTGCCAGGAGAGGCAGGACCGTGCCAGGGCTGTCTCAGGGACAGTGCACTGCTCTCTCATCCTGGCACCTACCTGCATCCAAATGGCACAGTGCCCAGGCTGGGGATGGCCTGCTCGGTGAGCACAAGCCCTTTCCTCCGCAAGGGATGCCCTGCAGTCAGCACACCTGCCTAGGTTTGTCCAGGTTGGGAATTCAGTTCACTGTTCTTTTTGTGTCTCTATTTTGCAGGGATAGAGTATGACAAAAAGGCAGATGCTCTGAATGTTTCCTAGATTTTCAAGCCAGTTAAGTTTCAGTATACAAGCTTGCAGAAGTACAATGTTTTTTAAAATTTGCATTAATTTGGTTTTTTTCTGATCCGCTAACATAATTTTTTTAATCTAATTTGGAAATTGTGGAACTAAGAACATCAGTTTTAGACAGTTTCAAATACAGCTTAAATAAGGACTAATTTAATTTAATTTGTTGTTTCTTTCACATATAAATTTGGCTACACAGTTCAAGACATTTAAATGAAAAAAATTCTAATGAATCTGCAAAACAAATGAAGTAGAAGCTGTAGTCTTGATTTTACATGCTGTATGTAGCAGTCTCTCGTTAATTATATTTTACAGACCTGTTTTGTGCTTTTTTAGAAGTATAATGGAAACTTGAATGCAGGATGAATTGATTAGCTTTAGTGCATTTAAACTTGAGTTATTAAAGCTTTCTCCATTCAGTTTCAAGAAAGTATATTCTACCAGCACAGACTTTTCTTTTATTAAAAGATGGCTTAGAAATTTATGCATTGAAGTAAATGTTCTGCCAATTGAGAAAATAATAAAGAGGAAAGAGAATATTCCTCACTTTTCCACCAAATGGGAGTTAATAGAAGGCTCTCCTATATACTCCTGTAATAGACATCAGCATGAGAATTCCTTGGTATGTGATGAGCACAGGCAGAGTGCAGAAACACGGATGCAGAGCACAGCAGCCAAATGCTTTCCAAAGGTGCCGCTTTGAAAGCACCAAATGTTTATTACAGGTTAACTGTCCTACCATCAGTTCCTCTTGAAATGGAGATCACACAGGTTTTGAGATCTATCCTGATCTGTGGAAGTTTTCTTTACTCTCTATGGAATCAAGGCTATTTCTGCAGTTTTTCCCTTTTCCCACCAGTTAGGAACCACAGTAGACTGGGCACTAATTGTCTGTTGTCGTTGCTCATGCAAACCTGATGATTATGTCTTACCAGCTTTAACTGAGTCTGTACTAGTAACATAGGATGACAAACTGACTTCCTGTCTCATTATTCATCCCAGTCCCACAGTCCCTTCCCTTGCTTCTCAGAAGTGAGTGAAGCATGACTGTTGGTTTGTCCTTGAATGGTATTAAAATGCATAACATTTTAGGGAAGTAAGAATTGGAAACACTGTATGAAGCAAACAGTATGTATCACATCATATCAGCTGGTTGAAAAATGACCTGGGGGAGTCTTTTTCCTACTACCGTTTCCTCAACTGAATTACTGCAGTGGTTAATTCTTTTGAAAATTTTGACATGCTTAAAAGCATATAATTTGCTGGTTACACATAAACATACAGTCCATCATTGCATAGCTTTGACTTAAATTTAATTACACTGTCATTTTGAAATACTATTGTTGTCAAAAGCCTATTTTCTGGTTATTAAACTAGATTCAGATGATGCTGGAAGTTAAGTATAGTTGCATGACATTTGCTTCGTAGGGATAATCATGTGCCTGATTCTGATCTTGGCCGCCTCGCCTATCTAAATGCATGGAATTATTTAAGTTGGAAAAGACCTCTAAAACCATAAAGTCAATCCATTAATTCAGCACTGCCAAGTTTACCACTAAACCACGTCCCTAAGCACTACATCTGCATGTCCTTTAAATACCTCCTGAGATGGTGACTCCAACAATTTCCTGGGCAGCCTGTTCTGATGCTTGCCGACCTTTTTGCAGAAGAAATTCTTCCTAATATCCAATCTAAACCTTCCTGATGGATGGTGATGCCACTTTTTCTTGTCCTAGCACTTTTTTCTGGAAGAAACTACCAACCCCCACCTCATTACAACCTGCTTTCAGGTAGTTGTAGAGAGCAATAAGGTAATACAATTGGCCTTGATCATCTGTATTACCTTCTTGCCCTCCAGTAGATCATCATTCCTGCCCAGCTGAGGTGCACTTAATCCCCTCCTCCCCATCATGGATAAAGATACTGAACAGGACAGGCCCCAGCAGTCAGCCCTGGGGAGCACCACTGGTGCCAGCTGGATGTAATTCCATTTTCCACCGCTCCGTGGGCCTGGCTTGTCTGGACAATTTTTGGGTTTTTACCCAGTGAACACTGCATCTATCCAAGCTGTGAGCAGGCAGTTTCTCCAGGAGAATACTGTGGTAATGGGTGTCAGAGGCTTTTCTAAAGTGTTAGTGGACAACATCTGCAGCCTTCCACTCATCCATTAAGTGGGTTACTCTGTCATAACAGGAGATCAGGTAAATCTAGCAACACCTGGCTTTCATGAACTCAGGCTGGCTGGGCCTGATCTCCTGGTTGTCCTGTGGGTGCTGCATGGTAGCACTCAAGGTGATCTGCTCCATGTCCTTCCCCAGCCCCTAAGTCAGGCTGACAGTCCTGTAGCTCTGCAGATCCTCCTTCCAGCTTGTAGCTGTGCATCCAGTTCACTCACCTCTGGTCAACTGTGACCTCCCTGGTCATCCAGGACTGCTGATAAACGATGGAAAGTGGCTTGCTGAGCACTTCTGCCAGCTCCTTCAGTACCTTTGTGTGGATCCCATCTGTCTCCATAGACTTGTGTGTGTCTAAGTGATGCAGCAAGTCACTGAGAATTTCTCCTTGTGTTATGGGAGCTTTACTCTGCTCCCTGTTCCAGTCTTCTAGCTCAGGGGCGGGGTACCCGAAGAAGAACAGCTGACTGGACCACGGCAAAGCAGGTACCAAGTACCTTAACCTTTTCCTCATCCTTTGTCCCTATTTTTCTACTCATATTTGATAGAAGATGGAGATTCTTCTTAGCCCTCCTTTTTCCTAGAAAGATTGCTTTTAAAAATTGTCTTTTTATAGTAATCTGTCATCAGATTATGTTCTGGAGTTCTGGGGCTTCTAATTTTCTCCCTGTATAACCTTGCGATATCCTTGTAGATACTTACACTAGTTTCTGTATGTTTTAGAGATGAAGGCTTTCATTTTCTTTGGTTTTGCGCATTGATACCACCAGCACAGAGGCTTTATGGACGTCTCGGATATCTACTGAGTAATCTGACCCTAACTTGATGCTTTCTTGACAACTTCCACATGTTTATCATCTGTCTTGTTTATTTGCTTTTTTCTAGTACATTGGAGGAAGCTTCTCTTAAATTCTTTGGCTTCTGTCTTACCAAAACTTAAATAAAATTAGAATTATCATATGACTTGTTGGTTCCCCCCTCCCCATTCAATTTGTTACAGTAGCATAGGATATTCTAAGAAATTTTCTTGCACTGCACTGTACTGTATCTTTTTTGGAGAGGTTTTTTTTTTTTTTTCCACCGTGTTTGGGTGGTACTTGTTTTTGATGGAGGATTGGACTTGTTTCCATTGCATTTTAGAATAATTCATAATGGCTTTGTTAATTCTTATGGCTAGGACATTATGACAGCATCTACTTATTTTTCCTTTTTGACATGAGGACATGAGAGGCAACTACACAATCAGTTCTTGTCCAGGTGTTCAGTTGTCCCAGTACATGAAAAATTGGTGGAACAATATATATTCAGCATAACTTAAATTGGAAAAGGGAAAAAATGCTTCATATTTATTAATGGGGGGGGGGGGGGGGGGGGGGAAGAGAGCCAGAGCTGCCCTTTTTGCCCTTGGTTTCAGGATGAGGAAATGGAGAAGATGATTCTAGTTGAGAGGTCACAGGAGTTGGAAACTTCTCCTCTTGTAGGCTGTGACTGAGCTGTGTAGGAGGTGACCTGCACCATATAGGCTGTCCCCTATTGCCTCCTTCTGGCTTAGTGTCACCAGTGCCCCCTGGTCCTGTGTTCCCCTGGGACAGCCTTCCCTGGTCATACCCTTGGAGACTCTTTGAAGCTGATACTTTACAATTTGTCTTGTACAATGTCTGGCAAGTCTGACTTCAAGACCCAATATGCTCAGGTCACTAGATACATTTAAGTCCTGTAGGCCTAATATTACATTTATTTACTATGTTTGACATGTTGTTTCACTTGATACCAGTAGGTTCATTGAAATTACGGTGTTTTTACCGAGGAACTAGGTGACCTCAGAACTACTGCCTTAATTTCTGTAAAGGGAGAAAAAAAAATAATTTCAGAAGCAGAATTAAGAGAAACTTCATTCATTGCTAAAAATTGTCTTAGTAATAAACCCATGGAATTACTTGAGCCCCCAGCTCTTTTAAAATGTAATACACTTTGCAATTTTTTAGGACTTAAGTCTTCCAATGTTTAAAAAAGAAAATAAGTAATATGCAAATAAGTCTCCAGTCATCAGCTAATAGAAGTAGATACCTAACCAAATTGAGGGCACAGTACTTACGACTGGTTTCTGTAAATAAAATGTGATTACTGTTTGGAGAGCCATAAATAAGATGTAGTGTTGGGAGAAGAAGAGGTTAAGTCAAGAGTGAGTTCCGTTTAATATATTAAATGCCCTTGCTTGAACTGGTTTTATCACACTTTTGTAGTTCATCCAGGGAAAAGTACTCGTGGCAGTTTGATATGTCCAGCATGTTTATCTAATCTTTGTTCTATATCCTGCAAATTTTAAGATACAAATAAAGCTTTTTCAGCTAAAATCATTCACCTCAAAAGGTTACTTGAATGGTTTGCAGAATCATTTCTTAGAGATTCTTATGCTGATAATTATTGTAGCAGTTTCTTATCTCTCAGAGATGTTATTTTAACATTGTCTGTCCTATTACTAAATGCATGGTTTTAGTTTTCTACTAAGAAAATTCATTCCTAAACCGTTTTTTTGAATGCTGTGTAGCTATAAAATATTTCTAAGGTCTTTGTGCTGCACAATGATAAAGAAAAAAAAAGTTTTGGTGTTGATCACAGAGATAAGCAGTGATTATTGATGATTAACACTGCAGTTTCATTTAAGCCCCAGTAAGAATCAGCTCTGCCAAAAAAGGCGCACTTATGCCTTCCCTCCTCTTTGAGCCTAGTACCAAGTGCTCATGAAACCATCAAATGAATGGGGTTAGCCAATTTATCTGGTGTAAACTTTCACTCCCACTCCTTTAAACTTTTTTTCTGAGTGACCTTGTAGGCTTAAACAGAGCCATGGTGTCCCTGCTGCTTTCTCTCTTCTAGCAATGAAATGCTTAGAAAATAGTGTTTGTTTTGATGCTTTCAAACTGAGTGGCAAAACTTGGTTTTTGCATTCCCACAGACTTTTATTGAGGTTTACTGTTGAAAATACCAATTGGTCTCAACCCAGAAATGTGGTGTTTTTGGGAGTGTGGCCCTCAGGCATAGCCCGGTGTTTAAGAGTAACTTGACGTTTCTTTGTGATGTAGTGGAGGGTTACATGGATGCTGTCTGTCCCAGGTGAAGCTATTTGTCTTTGTTGCTAGTGTTGTTTTATTATTCTACGTATACAAATGTCTGCCATCAGCTAAGAATAAAATTCCTTTTTAAAAAGTCATAATGCTTAAAACTGAAGACAGCAGCACATCTTTTAAGGTGGATCAACTGTAGAGCCAAGGAAAGTGTTCTTAGAAGAATTATATTTTCCAAGAGGGAAATTAGTCTTTACCCAGAAAAAAGATTTTGACCTTTTTTTTTTTGTCTTCTATTTAAAAAAATGAAAATAGTAACCACTTTGTTTGAAGTCTCCTTGCCTTAAGCAAAAAGACAAGTTGACAAGTTCCTTCCAGGCAGACAGCCAAACAATCTCAGATAGATGGGGCTCTCTCTATGAGCTGCTGGCAAGCTGGGGAAAAATTGTTTCAGTTCTTCCCAAATGTATTGTTTTCTGAAATTCTTTTCCTGTACTCTTCACCCTGCCCCCTCTGCAAAAAAAAAAAAAGTAAAAAGAAAGAAAAAAACCACTACAGCCTACCATCCCCTTCTAGTTACTCTTTTAAGCCTTAGTGGGAGTGATTTTTTTTCCCAGAAGCTTTTGTTGTTAAGATATTTTTCCCCCTGAGTTATGCTTAAGATTTAGTAGGTTTAGTTTTGCCCTCTTCTTTGAGAAGCAGAGTAAATTCTATTGCTGTTACTTGGTGATGCTGTGCCTTGTTGTTTTATTGTATGTTATAGTTGCATTCCAGTTCTTGGTTTCTTGCCTTTTTAATCCTTTTCATCTTCTTTTCTCAAACAGTTTTCCTGTTTGTACTCTTTCCATACCCCACAGCATCCTAAATTCTCCAATGTCAGTTTGGATCTTGCTGTCCTGGATTGGAAGAGCTGCTTTTGTTTGCCTTCACTACGCTAGCACAGTAGTACCTGTTTTGTGATACCAGTTGTCTGTTCATGTACCAACCTCTTAATCTTCTCTTAGATACTTGTCCCCTGAAAATTACAGCTTTCTTTTGCTGAAGCAAGAGACTGCTTTTCTTGAGATGTCGTTTCCTTATTCCCTTTTACCAGCTACTTAAACATGGATTATATTTTAGAGTATATAGCATATATTCACCTTGCTGAACAGTGGTAATATACTATTTGAATGGTGACTTCTTTTTGCTTTTTTTGTCTGACTTATATGTGATACCTGATTTTGAGTATTAAACTACTGACCATAAGTTGGTATCATGTCAATTCAAGCTTGTATGTTGAATGTTACATACATATAAATGGAGAATAGCATAAATAATGAAATGCAGTGATGTTATGAATGTGTACAAAGGCCCAACGTTTCAGAAACATAATTCTGTTATCCCTTGGTGGACTGTAAAGCTATTGTGGAATTGTATGTAGTATGTAAATCAATTTGTATATCCAGTATCAAAGAGTTTATAACTTAAGTTCTAGGTAAGAAGGAATTCTAAAAAAATCTAATCAAAATGTACTAAACAAGATTTTTACTTTTCATGGAATATTTTTAATACAGGTTGATAATACAGTTTATAGTAAAATCTTAAATAAACTACTCTGTCCAGTTTTTCCAAAGAAGAAACATGATTCTCCCTTTTTCTCTGGAAAGGGAGCACTGCTTCTGTTTCTCGTGTCGTTTCTTATAACTCCATCTTGATAAAGAGAAAAATATACCTACAGAGAAATTATAGAAATCTTGAATGGTTGCTGTGTTCTGGGATCTGTAAATTACTATCTTAGTTAATTAGTCCAGTTCAGATAATAATTTCTGTCTGTAGTCCATTTACTTCGAATGCACTGAATTAATTAGTACTTATTCCCTTTTCCTATATTAGCTGATTACTTGCAAGGGTCTCAAATGTAGTGTCCTTTCTGTGTGCAGAAATCTGAATTACAACAGCAGAATTGGTAGCTGCCTCAGTAAGCTCTGAGCATGGCTCAATGAAGGATGGCAAAGGGGATGTTTCTTGCTGCCCTCTGAAGCTGGCTCTAGCATTATAGTCTTTCTAACACCATTTAGTGTAGCCTTAGTTCAATTTTAAGCTATACCATCTGGCTTTGATTCCCAAGGGGCCATTATTTTTCCTGGAATCATTGCTGTTAGAGTATTCTTCAGTGCTGACCAGTGCTCTAGGGAAGGCTGAAAGGAATGGTGGCTGCAAAGCTGTGCAGAAAACCTCCCCAGCAGACAAAGGTGCCCTTGGGTATGGGTGATTTATTTAGTTACAGAAGAAGGTTGCTGTTGCATTCAAGAGCTGCATGGAAAAAAAAATGTTTCTGTGTGGTACATAAATATATGGAACAGAAACCCAGGTGAAGCCTTCTGTGTTAGCATACATAATGTGAGAAAATGGTATTTATAATTAGGAATTCAGATTGTCACATGACTACAGTACATCTTCTGTTGACTTGTCATTTTTCTAACAACCTGGAAGACAAATTGACAAGAGCATCCTACTGAACTGATATTGCAGGAAATAGCCTTTATTGGAAAACATATTACCATACTAAATACAGATAAACTTCTCTAGTATTTAAACACTTAAAGACCACATTACATCAAATGCTGCTGCGTTGAAGACTTGGATGTCAGTCAACAAATCCCAAGTATGGTTTGAACGGCTCTGATTTTGGAATGCAGTGAGGCAGATTTATTGCTTTTGATTGAACTTGGGACACTCAATGTGAGGGCATTTTTTTTATTCCAGAAATAATAACTTTTGGAAGAGTTCACTTCCAAGCTTTCACAACGTGTCCTAGGCATCAGAACCAGCCTTGCTAAACGCAGGAGAAAGGAAGAGCAGAAGGAAGGTGCAAAAAACATGGTCAGATTTTGGATGGAAAGGAAATTTGCTGGACTTGCTGTTATCTTCTAATTAGACTGTAGAAGGAGCAACTGGCCTTTGGTACCCTGTAAATCTTTCCAATTTAACACAGCACAGATGGTTTTCTGCTCATTTCCATATGCCCTCGCTGGTTGATATGTCCTCCAGAGGGTGGGGAAAATAATGTTGGGGGATAAATGGAGTGAAACACTCCATTTTAGAGTGCAAAATGGAGCTGAGGCTGGGGAAAGGATGGAAGCAGAAGAGTCCAAGTGATGAAGGATAATGAATGGAGGGTGAAGTTATGAACCCTGATGGCATTCAAGGGGCAAGGAAAGCAGAGGTTGTCCACAAGCCTAGAAAGAGCAGAGAAACTTCGCATTAGTTGGAAGAGGAGGCAGAAGCAACCCAAGGTAAAAAGGAAAATATCTTGGAATACTTTCAGATTTCCTCATGGCATCCAGTTTGAGCTAGCCATGGACATCCAATACTCACCGTAAAGGAAATGCTGAGGACCCAGTAGAGCTCACCAGTATGAAATAAGTGAGCCCATGGTGCTGAGAAGCTTTTCTAGGAGAAATCACCAGGCCTTCTTTACGCCAGAATGACAGCACTGTGTCCCTTCCATTTTTTTGCAGTTTAAGCTAAAAAACGTAATTATCTGAGTGTTCAGCCAAGATCAGAACGTGCACAAGGAAGAGCCTTTTGAAGATAAACTGATCTTATAGCCAAGACATGAGGTTAGCTAGAGTACCTACAGCTGCACATCATGACTTGTCTGCTGTTTTGGAGGAAACATTGAGTTTGAGCACTGAGGGTCCATCAGTATCTATGAAGTGGTATTAAAACCCACTGCTGCTTTTTGTTACAGGTGATTTGGTACCACCAATATTTATTTTTTTTTCTCACCTTGTATGTATATATGTGCAGTTCAAGCGCATATGAAAACACTAGCCTTAATTAATGCTAGGAGAGGATATACCCAAAAAGTAAATCTTTCCTATTGCTGCAAATGCATTACAGTGAAGTGGCTGCAGGATAAGTGAGTTTGATCAGCAAGGTAATGCATCACAAAACTGTTCCTCCTTTTTGTGGGCTCATTCTCTTCTGGGTCAGGTTAGTTGTTGATTTGCTGGGATCTGCTGTGGAAAAGGAGATAAATTAATGAGAAAAGAGGTGTGTCAGTGGTGATGAGATAAAAGGAGGTCATAACTGAATTAAACTCACTCTGTTAGAGTCTCTGGTAGGTTTTTTTCCACCCTCTTTTCTCTCTGCAGTGCTTTCTTCCTGCTGTTTTAATATATTCCAGAACTGGGCAGCTGAGGATCAGCGCACTGCCGTCCCTTGCCCTTATGGCTGCTGCATCCCAGTGCTACCCAGGCACAGCAGTGAATTGTGCTGACGGTTCTTAGCTGGGTTGCAGATGACAGTGAGCAATCCCATTAACCTGCCAGCCTGGCTGCAGATAATCCCGGAGAACCAGGGCACCCAGTGCTGCCCACCCACGGCTGCCATCCCTCGCCCTGCTGGCTGCAGCTCCTGCCTGCCTGTAGGCACTGATGCTCTGGGCAGAGGAGCAGCACTGCATGGCTCAGGTGCATCTCCTCCTCCTCTGAGCTGCCTGCAGAGCTCAGAAACTGGCCCATTTAGATTTATTTTTTTCCTTCTTTTTTGCCGTCTGCTTTGTTTTGGCAGACCTGTGAGCAGTGGCAAATATTATGATCATGTCTGCTTGCCTGCAGCTCTTTTTTGTGCACTGTGCTGCCTTTTAAGAAGTAGATTTTGTTTGGTTTTGAAAGTTAATGGCATATGCCTCTCAGGTTGTAGAGAGAAGGAATTATTTAAGGCCCTCTGTGAGTTCCAGTTTAACATTCTCTTAAATAGGGAAGTCAGAATCCCTAAAAGCACAATTTATAACATAAAAGCTATCAAAATAGCAGTGCAATCTGTTAAAGTGTTTAAAAATTTGATTCGCTGCAGTTTAAAATGTGAAATAAATGTACACTAATTGTTTTGAATGGAGATGAAGATGGTGTTTGAAGCCGGTCTTTAAAGGAATTAGTGAGATAGCACTGCAGTTAATGGTGGAGCACTATTTTCCTGTAATGGGCTAAGCAGTGCTCTCTAATTAGCTTGCAAATTGATATTCAAATACAAGTAAACTGGCAATCAAATACAAGCCAAACATCTATGTAAGTAGACTTTGACGTCTGCGTTTAGTATACCTGTATCAAAATTTTGTGTGGGTAAAGGGTAAGCTCTTAGTTGTTTTCAGCATGGAGCTTTTATTAATGGTGGCTCACAGGTTACAGTAGGTCATTTTTTTAATTTAAGCACATGAAAAGAGGAAAAAGAAGTTCCTTTTTTTCCCCGCAAGTGAATGGCTTTTAAACATTAGTAACATAATACTAAGTGTGCATGAGATTTTTTCCTGTCTTCATTTCTTCTGGTTTTTGTCATCTAGTTGTGCACATAAGATTTGATACATAGCTGAGTCAGTGGAAGTTACTCTGTTGAGTTTTCCTGGATTTGGATCATATCCATGTTCATTATTAAAACTATTGCTATGTGGTGCAGCCATTTCATTTTCAAGCCTTGTGGCAGAAATTGGATGCATAAACTATTAGTGGTGTTTATGTTGTAAGGTTTTCAGTGGTATGTTGTACAGGTTCTTAAACTTGAATACCTGGCACAAGTAGGTTTCTACAAAGGAAAATCATAGAATGGTTTGGGTTGGAAGGAACTTAAAGACCATCTAGTCCCAAACCCCCTGCCATGGGCAGGGACACCTTCCACTGGACTGGGAAGCTCAGAGCAGCATCCAGCCTGGCCTTGAACGTTCCCAGGAATGGAACACCCGCAGCTTCTCTGGGCAACCCGTTCCAGTGCCTCACTGCCCTCACAGTAAATTATTTCTTCCTAGCCATACAAAAAAACTGGTGCATAAGAATTCTTGCTGGGAAAGGTGAACAAAAATCACACATTTAAAATTCTGTTTTCAGGATGTTTTTAATGTCTGTATTTTCCAGTCTGTGAAACATCTCTCACTTATTGATACCTCACACACTGATACCTTGCTAACTACCCTCTGCAAGAATATTATTTACTGGCAGAAGTGTGAACTGTACCAGTGGGTCAAGTATGTGGCTTTATCAACCACCAGTACTCCATCCATCAGCTGTTACGGTGTTTGTTTAGCATCATCTTTTATGCTAAAAGTTCTTTGGAATGTGCTTCCCTAAATCAAATTCTTGTCACTGTGCATTCATTAAATCCAATTAATGTTTGCATAGATTTAGCTTTCAGTGCTGATTCTTGTCTGAATTCTTCAAGGGGGAAAAACTCAAACAAGACCAAAACAAAGCCCCCCCTTGTGTTTTCTGTAAAGCAGTAAGTTTGCATTTTATACCGTAGAAATAATACATCAGTGAAAATCTTGACTTTCCAATTCAGTATGTGCTTTTCTGTTCAAATAACCCCAATTTTTGCTTTGCTGCACTTTAGTGCTTGTATGTGCTTTTATAAAAAATTAATCAACTCGGTTCTCAGGGGACGGTTAATGGGGGAGTGTAGGTCCCTCAGAGGTCATAGGTTCAGATCAGTCTGTCATCTGCATCCAGTAGCCAGTAACTTATAACTGCTTTGTAGGTTATGCAGAAGGAGCTTTGGTTGCTTTGGTTTCTTCTGAAGGGGTCTCTGTTGAAAGGTACGTATTACACAAGAGCAGAAATACTGCTGAAATTAGTGGAAACTGGGTCAGCACATGTGGGCAGGGAGTGTTCATGTGTATGAAGGTAGCTGGAGAAGGTCAATATCACAGTGCTTTCCTGACTGGAAGAGAGAAGCACTGAAACAGATGGGAATTTTAACCTCTTGAAGTGCATTTATGCAGAGCTGTGATATGTTAGGGCAGTAGTTCTAACAGCTTGGGGCAAGTAGCACATTTAGTGTTTTAGGTACTGCAGGTGTTTTTGCCTACGTGTAATGGGATCAGTATGTTTACCAGGACTGGAATGAAGTCTGTATCACACTGAAACTTCAAATAGAAATTAACAGCAAAAGAAATCCCTCTCATGCTTATCCTGTGTGTCACTACCTGCACTTCTGACCATGCAAAGTCTCATTTAATTAGAATCTTCTTGTTGTGCCTGTGTGCCAGTTAATTATTTAAGAATTATATGTGTCATGATTTATAAAAATGGATCTTTTTTCCTCAGTGAAAGTGATTATATCAGTTATTACAGCTGCAAATGATCTGGAAGTTATTTCCTCCTTCCAGTTTTTGAAACAAAGTCTGTAATTTGCAGATGCATGCCAAAAAGCGAGCATAGTGTGGCTAAAATGGAAGATTTTTGTTAGCCTTCAGCGAGTTTGCTGTTTAAAGGAAGCAAAGCCAGGTGCACCTGGCTTTAGGAAGCAATTTTGCAAGAGACATCCCAGCAAAACATGGCTGTTCCAGTCTGCTGGGCAGGTTATGGTGCAGTAATGAAGCCTGGCTTAAGGTAGCCACTGTCTCAGTGTCTGTGGATTTTATATTGCAGCTGATTTAAACCAAAATAAAAGTTATTGAATCCTAACAGTATTGAGTTGTGTGTTCCTCACAAAACCCAACAATAATATACAAAGATTCTTAATTTTTTAAGCCGCATCTATCACGCAGGACATAAAAAACTGAAGAAGCTGTCTACAAATACTTGTTCCTGTAAGTGACTATCAACTTTGAAAAAGTACCTTAAGTTTTTGTAGGGTAACCAAATAAGGTCTTGGAAATGGCTGCTTTTAAAGATCACTTGCTGTCTGCTCAAAGACTTCTGTTGCAAACACTTAAAAAATTGTGAATGTGAGCCTAGCAGATGAGCAAAGTCTTAAGGACTATATAGGTGTTTTTTAGTTGCAATAACTTCTTCTAAAACATTTACACCTTTGTAGAAGGGGCCGAGATAGATAAATAGTTTGGTAAGCTGTTACATCAGTGTTTTAAAAATGTCTGTCAACCATGTATATTTATGATACAGAGAATTTTCCAGGTAAGGGGCAGTATCAAAATGTCACTGCAGGTCAAACATGGTTTTTTTTGTTTGTAGGTCTTTGTTTTTATTTGTTGTTAGAAATCTAAAGTCTCTGTATTATTATTTAAGTAAGAATCTTGCTGTCTTACATTTTAAAATTTCTGCAAGCCATTCACAGATCTGCATGCACAGGATAATTAAGTTCTGAGTGTACTATCCCATGAACTGAGAGAGGAGAAGGTCACCTTTATGCCATAAATGCAAACTCTGTGTCAATAACATTGCTCATTTTGTATCACATACTTTATGTTAAGTTTGCTAATTTTGCCCCAAAAAATATTTAAAAAAAATATTTTATTGTACAATGATTGTTTTATTAACAAAATGATAATATTAGACAAGTCTTTAGAAAGACCTGGAGATGCCAGTGGGACAGCAGGGTCTGTAAGACTCAATATGGGACAGACACATGGTTTTAGGTTGTTTCAGAATGTGCCCAGTTAATTCTGATAATGTGATTGGGGGTTTAATTCTCATTTATGCACAGTCTATTTGCTGCCTTTCTCAATGCCTATGGATGAACATGGTATATCTCATCTTTTTAACTGATGCCCCTACTAAACATTCACAATGTGTTTTCCTCACTATAGTGAATATTAAAATTAAAGTTTGTCTTCTAAAAAATTTTTGCTACAGGCTGCAGAATTTTTAGTGGTTCTATGACTTGAACCATCAGGTGCTCAGAGCCCTCCGAGGTGGATGGTGCAGGTTCCAGGCACTATCTGTGGCTCTTAAAAAAAAGTTTAATCTCCGTGATTGAAAGACTTAAAGAGTGCTGTCATGGGGGATATTGAAAATGGCTGGGAAGATTAGAAGGCCAATTTGGAAGACTGATAGCTCCAAGTTCCTCATTTCAAGAGTAACAGTTCCCCTTATTTAGAGGGTATAAGAATTGCAGAGCAGCATCGGCAGTTCCCAAATAGAGAAGCATATCTTGCTAGTGAGAGACAAACATAAAACAGATGCGCATTAAAATAGGGTTTGCTGATAACAGTCCTGCTTGTGGATAACAGTCCTACTGGGTAACAGTCCCTACTCTGGGGGAGTGTCTCACTCTCCCAGACCCCAGTGCATTGGGAAATTTAGTGCAGAAGCATTTGCATTGCTGTGGATGAGGTGGCTAAATTAATGTTTGGTCTCTGTTTTTGGTTCTGTGCAAAAGACCAAAGAGGGGTGGGCTGGGGGTGGGCTGAAAGAGGTGTTTTGATGAGGGGCTGAAGGGTGCAACTTTCCTGATATGAGTCACACCCAGTGTGCATCTTTCCTGATGACAGAGGAGCTCAGGCCGATGTTACTTCTCAAGTCTAAGGTCTAAATCCTGCATTGGCACAAAGTGATCTAAATTACCATGAGACACGGTAGTCCCACATCTCTTCTAGCTCTCCCCAGAGGTCCAGGTCCATGTTTTGTGCTAGTTAGAGTGGTCCTGCAGCCTCAGTATGAATCAGTGCATTGGTCTGATCACATGGCAGGCTTACGCTGAAGTGACAGAGAAGCGATATTCATGTGGATCAGCAGGATGAATGAACTTGTCCCACAGCTGCACTGCAATGGCTTCTGGGAGAAGAGGGATAGGGGACCATGGGCTGCAAAACCACATCTTCTAGCAGGATCTTGTGCCTAAATCGTATTAATTGTCATGCCAGAAGTGCATGCTAGCTGTGTTTGTAAATATTGCTCATTTTTTACTGAGATCTTCATCTCTCACTGGCCAGCCATACTGCTTTGCTGTCCTTTTAGATCTGCAGAACCAGGGTGGTTGATTTGAGCATCTAGTATGCAAATCAGATGACCTTTTCACTGTGATTACTTTTTTTTTAATGAATGTATAAATCATGGATATTTTCACCATTAGCTCAAGCCCTTTTGTGAAATATGAGAACGATGTGCAGCATTTTAATCTTCAGTCTGTCCAGTCTCTCTCCCTGTCTTCCCACACCTCCACACTAACAATCCAGCATTAAACCCCTAAGTAAGTGGTGGTGTCTTCAGACAAGAAGAGTCACAGACTTATTGCAAAGACAAAATGAAACAAACAAAGCCAACTTAACATAGTTTTAAGTCATTTTTCCATGTGATCCCTGTTGAACTCTCTTTTCTCACCTGTGGTGATGTTAAACATGACAGTCTACCAGGGCTGCTTCAGGGGCTTCAGTAGCATTCTCGGTTCCTCAGTCTCTTCCATGTGTAGAGATTTGAGGGCTAGCTCTGCTGGAGTCTACTGCTGTACCAGAGGATGCTGCTGCCTCAGTGTAGGCATGCTGGCTCTCTGCTGGAGGCTGCCATGCTGCTGCAGGGCTGGTGACACTGGCTGCCTGTCTGTGCTCTGCCTCCCAGAGCCTCCCGTGAGTTATCATCGATAAAGATGTGCTGGCACCAGCGCAGCAGCAGCAGAACTAGAGCAACACAAGGATGTACATGGCCTTCTGTCAGGCCTTGCTCATCACTGTCCTGAGCAAAGTCAGGATCTGGGGTTGGAAGTATTTTGTGCTGGGAAGGCAAAAGAGCTCCAGGGCTCTTGGTCCCACGGACCTTTGAAGAGCTGTCCTCAGGAAATGGTCTGCCGTGCTTTCTGCAGTGGATTCCTCTGGTAGCCAGGCTTGCTGCCCTTCTGCTAAGGCTGAAGTCTTGTTCCAGGTGTATGTACTGTGGCCCATGGGGTTAAAAATAGACACATTCTCCATGACTTGCAATAATCAGTTTGATTAAGGTTGGGATGAAAACAACAGGAATGTTTTTCTTTTAAGCTGAAGGCTGTGACTTGTTTTGGACAACACTTCTAAAGCTTCCCATTAAGGGAGGTAAAAAGCAAACCCGGCAGCCTTGTAAACTATCTACTACGAAGTTCTTTAAATAGCGCAATCTATCTCTCCTCTTAAATTAGTGGTCAGCTTAAAAGTACTTCATCAAAACCAGTGGATTTACATAAGTATGTGGTATAAGACAGATGAAAACTAGGTCTAGAGTTTCTGAGAATACTTGAAATTCAAGGCAAATCTGGCTAGTCTAAAATCAACCACAAACTTCGTAAGCTTCTAGTATTTAGGGGTTTGGACGTTTTGTTGTTTTTTTATTTTGGAATACCTCAGCTGGAAAAGGGAAATTCTGTAGATCTGCTATGAATCTTGCATTTTAGAAAAGATTTGCAAGTTATTTTTATGTATCTTAAGTGAATGTTATAGGGAGTGACAAGGATGCTGGCTTTCTGTTCAGGGATGAATAGGAGTAAAGGTGCATCTCAAGATTGTTGTGTGTGATGAAGAAAATGTGTTGGAGGGCATCAGTGTGTTTCTTCAGATAAAGATTTTTTGATACCTGATTTTGTTATAATCTGACCCAGTGGTCAGGGATCTTTTGGTTTTACTCACAACTTATATGTTTTCCCATAAATTCTTTTTAATTAGAATATTGATGTGCAGTTGCATAATCTAAGCATCCAAAGTTATATTAGTATTTCCTACTGGTTTACATGGGTTATTTTTTCATTTGCCCTTGACACTTAATGAGCCTATGAGCTACAAGCTATCTGTGTGCCCATGGGCAGATCCTGATTCTAAAAGTAAAAACTGACAGCTGTGGCCAGAGGGGGCTTTTCAATGCAATACAGTGTGGCTTTGCCAATAATTTTAGTTTTTCTAAGCAGACTTGAAGGGGGGATCAAAAATTTAATCAAGACATTTCTTTTTTGTTATTTTTTTGTACATCTGAACTATTTTGTGCTTGTATAAGAACATTGTGAAAATAAATCTCCAGTATTTAGACAGATGTAGTACAAAACAACTTCATCTGAATTCAGTGACTGCCTGCCTTGCATGGGTGAATACTTGTCATGGTGCAAAACTTTAGAAGTAGACTGTAATACTGAAAAAATAGAGCAATTTTAAGGAGTGTTAGGAACTTGGAAATGTTTTTCCAAATGTTTTTGGAATCAGCTTTTCTGAAATGCTGTGCAAGGTACTGAATATGAATATTACATTTTAAAAGAAGCAATTTTAATACACTTGCAACAGTGCACATATTAAGCAGAGATCAATAAATACCTTGTGATAGTTAATGTGCATATCAGTTTTACTGAAAGTATTCCATGTGAGGAAGGAGGAGATTACAAGAAGATAGAAAATTATTTGATTAGTTTCATCATGGGCTTTTATTTTATTCCAAGTTACAAATTTGGGAAATCCGTGACATGATAAAACATGGAAATCTGTAGTTCCTGCATACTTGCCATTAAGATTGGTAATTAGATGTTATTTCTGGAACATTTTTGTACTTCTGTCAAACTGCAGTAGACGTGAAAACAAGAGACATCTGTTTTTCTTAAATGGCAAATGCAGTACCTCAATAGTAATTAAATTATATAGGCTCAGCTCTCATTAAGTGAATTGGTTTTTTCTCCTTTACATTATTGAAGCAGCAGAGAACAGTGAAATTTAATCATTTACTGTCAATACAAAAGCTGTGTTCAAAGCTTGAAGTGAATTTTGCTTTCTAGAAACTGGTGGTTAGTACCAGAGATGAATTGTGCCATGCAGTGCTGGACAGCGTCTTGTGAGCTGATTCTCATGTAGGAACTGCCTGGAACTACAGGGAACATCACACATTTTTTGGGAATCCTTTCACTTTCTAGTCACTGAAGCTGTAGGGAGCAAGAGCCCACATTCAGTTGTGTGTCACCAGAAATGCCAAAGGTTTATAGGTGATTTGGAGGTAGAGGACTTGCCTGTAGGAGAGTTTGGATGGAAGACTGTACTGGCCAAAAGGGTCTGTCCCTTTGCTCAGCTGCCCTGCTCCCTTGGAGCATTTACTGAGTGCTTTCTCCATCTCTCTGTCCTTATGCTTAAAATCTCTCTAAATTTCTAAAGCTGTAGTTTTGGGTATTTGGAAACACCTTTAAAGCGGTATGACATTGACTTAAGCAGGAAGCACGACCTTGGAACAGGTTTTTAGAGCAGGATGCTAAGAGTGGTTTAAAAAATGCAGAACAGTGTTCATAGTTCAGAGCAATTAAGCTTGAAAACTTCCCAGTAAAAATGTTGAGATTGGAATGGGCTTTTCAATAATGCAGTAACTCTGCCATCTACTAAATCCTTTGATTTAAAAAAAAACCACAACCAAACAGAAATACTCACTGGTTTTATGTAATGTGTTCTGCAGCCTTTGTCTTTTGTTTCATGCTGTTTGAAAGCCTGGTAAACAATACCAGTTATTGACACCTAGTCCAGTTTTTCATCTCCCATGGTGATGCTTTGCTTCTAAAAGGATGTCATCATTGCATACGGGGAAGAGTAGCACGTGGATTAAAAATTATCTCACTAAAGTGAGTGAGATAATGGTGTACTCACTAGTTGGAGTACACCAGGTTGCCTTTACTGAAATATTTTCTCCTTAAATCTCGTAAGTCATCACTGTTTGTCATACTGCTTGGCTTTGCACCGGTGGTCAAGGTAGCTCCTGTCCTGTGAGTCTGAAGGGCTGATCTAGAAACCTTTTGTGTATTGTGCATGTGGGAAGGAAAGCTTTGGGGTCAGACAGCTCAGAATGGAGCCACATGTACGAGGGATGCCTTGCTTCCCACCCATGGACATGGTGGCATTTCTGTGCCACAGGGGAGGGAGGACAGTGGGTTTGCTGAGGCACAGTGTACCACCAGTTCTACCAAGCAAGGATAATCTCTGTCCAAGGAGATCAGAGCTGTGCTCCACCCTTACACTGGGAATGGAGGCACAATAGCAATCTTCAAAGTCTTGGGAGACCTGGGATGCATTTTTTAAAAGTGCATTTTTAGAAAGAATAAAAAGTAAGTATCAAAGGTGATCTCTATATTTAAGAAGGGTCTAGTTATAGGATAAGCTTCCAGAGACCATCTGAAGTAGAACAGCCTTTAAAGAAAAATAAGTCTTTTGAAAGAGCAACTCTCCGTTTCACCCAGAAGAGACAGTGTAAAGAGCCCTCACAATAGTTTTCTTACATATTTGGGTGAAATAGTCTTTTATAAAGGTAAGTAAGAAAGATGGGGAAATCCTCCTTTCCTCAGCAGAGGCTGGAGTTGAAATACTCATTTAAGACAGATTTTGATAACTGCTAATCTTTTACTGGCAGTATTTTCATCGTGGGGAAAGCTGAGGATGGTGGTTTAACCTTTTACTTTCTTTTTCCTCTTCTTTTCTTCCCCTCTATTTTTTTTTAGCCTTTATTAATCTAGTGTTAGGTTTTGAAGAATGAAGATTTTTGTTGCTACCAGGTACTGTCTGTTCTTTGATACAGTTCTTACATTTTTGTCTTTATTTTCTGCAACTTAAAAAAAAAAAAATCTAATGAGTGAGTTCAGAGAGAGACCAGAACGCGCACGTGCATCAGACTTCTCTTTGAATGCCACAGATACCAAGGCTATTTCAGGCAAATGACTTAAGAGGTGTGGCAGTGAGCTGATGGCCCTTATCTCTGGCTCACCTCCGTGTCAGATCTGAGGGGACCTGGGCATGCAGAATGTGTGCTGCACTCCCAGATGCTGCCCTGCCGCAGCTGTGGGGAAGAGGTCAGATGCTGGAGGCACCTCTAGTCATCTACAGGCAGCTCCCAGGATGGTAATAGCAGAAGGTGTCTGTGGTTTATTTTGGTCCAGTGACTTTGTCTCTGGCCACAAAGCAGAGATAGGAAAATCAAAGAATTGCATGCCTCCAGGAGCCTGTAGTGGTTGTGATTTAAGTTATCTGCAGGGGACATGGTGTTCCATAAACTTTCATCATATGGATTCTGGCTGTACTTTCTACTAAGTACAGATCTAAAATTAGTTGGTAGTCATTATTGCTTCGTGCATTAAGTGAAGTTAAGATGTAAAAGTGAAATTTTCAGCAAAAATTAAGACATTAAGGGAAACAAGCAGTGCAGATTTAAATGCTGAATACTTCTAATAGCAGTGAGTAGCTGAGCATGTTTCTGTGGGCATCCTTTACAGCTAAAAGAGGAAGAATTGAGGTCAAATCCTGCCATGCTGGATGAACTTACTTGTTTCTCCACTGCCAGAGTCTGTAAGATAGAACAATCAAACATGCAAAGGTGACACAAAAATACTGTTAAAACAATAAAAATAATTAGTTTAAAAAATCATAACAATGTGAGTAAAAGTCTCATGTTTCCCTTTTGTTTGTCCATCTACGTAAAATAATGTATATCTAGTAATTTAAAGTTACCAGACAGTAATACAAGAATCTTTGGTGCTTAGAGGGTTGGATTTGACATGCAGCTTTGTCAGTGTCCTTTGACTAGTAAATTAACACAGCTCTTTAATATACCTAAAGAAAATATTTAATGGGAGGAGAATACTACACTGAGGGTACAGCACCCTTAAGTTGTTACTTTTTAAAACTAGAAATTGTGACAGTTCTGGCCGTGGGATTGAATTTAAGCAACAGAAATTCTTTGTGGGTGTTGAGGGTTTTTTTCTATTCTATGGATCCAGGTTGCTGCTCAAATATATTTCCTGGGAAGGTGGGGGTGGATGGTCTTAGAATGTTGTTTCTTATACCAGCTGAGCACTGCTAATTCTGTAGAGCCTTCTTTGATGTTCCATCTCCTAAAAGAAGGCAGTGCTCTCCATTTCTCATTGCTAGACCTTTGAACCACTGGCAAGTGTGGTTCAGAGGTCTCATATAGAATTGATATATGAGACAGTTAATGTTCCACTGCATTAAAGCAAAGTTGGTCTTCCATCAACTTTTACACTCCGCAGGAGCAAAGAGGCTTGAGTTGGCACACTCACTTTGCCATCTGAAATGTAAACAGGGATGTGGTCAAGAAGGAAGTTGAGAGGAACATGTCAGGGGTTTAAAGTTCTTTCATATTTTTCCAGACAGAATTTTGTTGGAAGGATCTTTGTGGTGATGCTTTTGTTGTTTGCAAAGCTCTCTGACAATGACAAGCCCTGGGTAGTGCAGGCTGTAATTATTGCTGTACGTGGTCTAGCCATTGCACAGAATGCACATTTTGTGATGTCTGTAATCTTCTGACGGGCCAGTGCTGTTGAAATGCCATGTAAAGTTCATTCCATCCTTTTTACTAGTTAGCTGAATTTTCTTCAGAAAGATGGTTTTGCTTCGTGGCAAACCTTGGAAGACATTCTCTGGTGTTTTCTGTATGTAAGAACTAATGACAGTGTTACAAAAATAGCCCCAAACTTCTGTGTCATCTTGCTCCACTCTTTATTTGTTTTCAGAGTAGTTGCACGTAGGCTGAATTGACCTTTTTGACTTAAGTTTGCTCCATGCAACAAGAGGCTCTGGAATTAACTTGAAGGGCTCTCAAATCTGTCTTCCCTATACTTCCACTATATTCATATCTCACTGAAAGCAGGACCCAGCCCTACCCCTCTGCACATTTTCATCCTGCTTTCCTAAGTGCAGACCCCAGCATTGCTTTTGCCACAGTTCCTGCTGTTGTCCTCTTCTGTATCCCTGACCTGCTGAGCCAGAAAGGCCTCATCTTTCAAGTGTGTACCTCAAATGCACCTTTGCTTCAGCTTTGTCAGACAGGTTTGAACAGGTTGCCAATGTCACACAGCAGCTGACAACCTCCTGGTGCATATGCTCAAGTGGTGGCACATCCAGAAGGTGGCAAACTGATCGCTACCCTTCATTGCTAGTTTATGCCAAAAAATTTGTAGGTGTAAGGTATGTATTTGAGTGCTATTTCCTTTGACTAGATCACTCAGCAGATAGACCTTTCTGTTCTTGAAGAGTCTTCCCATGTTTTGAGCCCCGTGAGCTGTGTAATACTGGGGAATGGGATATCAAGCCCATGTGAGTTTTGTGTGCTGAGAACTGATCGTCTCATAAGACAGCAGAGCAGGGATTGGTTTAGGTTCTTCCTCAAGAGTTATATGTAAATGCTCTGTTGAATACTAAAATTATTCTTAACAAGACCTGGTGTGCATTTGTGAGGGTGTAATGAAAGACCAGAAGTTCAGGAATTACATAGCAGAGAGGCACAAATGATTCTTCAGGGATAATGAGAAGTTATGCCACAATTTTCTCCTGCTCTCTTGGGATGTGGTGCAAGACCAAAGTTAACTCATTTTCTCATAAGCCCTGTAATTTATCAAGTTACTTAGATGTTTGTGGTTTTCCTTTGTAGGATGCCATTCCATGAGATGGTAGCGCTCAAAGGGCTGTGCTCATTCTTAAAGTGAGATTACAGGGTGGAGAGAAGTGGCATCAGTTTAAAAACAGAGATGGAAATTCTGTCCCCACTTTTAACTTTGCAACAATCATAAGGCTAACTAGACTGAAGTCAGCCTACATTTTAAGCTGGTGATATGGTGGGGGAGGACGCTCTTGACTGGTTGATTATACGCCAAAGATATCCAACATGACCAAGATAATACAAGTTTTGAAAAGTTTTTAGATAAATAGTGTACATTCTTACAGAACAAACAAAGCATGAAAGTCCAGTCACCTTCATGCTCAGTGCAAACCTGATTTTTTAGAAAATCTGGGTTTGGCTTTGCTGTTGAAATCTCTCCAAATGGGCTAAAAGAGTTGGGGAGTGACTGTGTGGTGAAGGCCTGAGCACCAGCCCACCTGGGTACCCTGGCACTGGCAGAGCCCCAGGCATGAGCAGTTGCATTTTGGCTGCTGCTGTTGCAGCAGCTGGACCTGTTTAGCTGAACAGTCTGCCTCTGTCTTTCTTAAAAAAAAAAAAAAAAAAAAAAAAAGAAGAAGAAGAAGAAGAAAAAAAATCCACTTACTTAGACTGCAGTTAGGAAAAAAGTTCATGAGCTCATATGTTAGGAATGAATAAATGTCCAGAAGAAGTTTATACTTACAGATGTTTTGAGTGTCAGTAGCTTGCAGGGCTGCTTGCCAGGAAAGGACCTCTTGGTCAAATGCCAAGACTAAAGTGTTAGAAAATGAGTCGGTTTATCTCTTCACCATTTGTCATGCTCATTGGGCATATATAGGTTTATTTTTTTTAATTAATTGTCTGGCAAGACCCTTCTCATATTTTTTTCTTCCCAAACAGCCTGACCCCTTCCCATCAGCTGTGGGTTATTGTTTTGTTTGCAGACTGAAATGGTGCTAGAGACTTTTGAAATAGCTTCAGTTAAAAAAAATCTGAATAATTGCATTTAATTAACAGCAGAATAATAAGCATACTTTAAGCAAGAAGTTCTTTCAAGATAAATCTTGTCAGTAACTACAGAAATGATACTGAAGGAAAACTACTATAGCTACAGAATTTGTTAAATTTGTTTTGGTCTTCTTTCTACTTTGCAAGCTAACCAACCAAAATGCGCGGAAAATTTTTTACGTAACCCTTCCACCAAAGTATTGCCTCAGAATGAGGCATCTGTAAACAGAAATGTTTGCCTTTGCACCAGTGGGCTAAAGACATAGGTTATATGCCGTTTCGGAAACATGCATCGATCAATGTACGTGTATAATTATCTATGGTATGTTTTCATTGCATAAGGATTAGAAATTTGCAAACAAGCACAATTTCTAATTCAATAAGATGACTTTCTTAAAACTAATATCTAATTGATGACAAAACAGAAATATTCTTGGTGAATTTCTTTTACGAACTATTTTTCACAGCTATATTAACTTTAGACAAGATAGAAGGTTGAATTTCTTTAATGGTTTGTGTTTACAAAACCATTTTTTCACAAGCGGTTGGCTTTCTTCTTTTTTTTTAATTAAACATTATTAGGATTCCATGGTGGTCATTTTGACACCAAATCATGCTTTCTTCATCTACACCAGCTATTTGGACATAGGTTAAAACTTCTTGGTGTCCATGAAGGTTTGAGAGGTTGATTGTTGTAAGGCAGTGGCTTAGTATCCCTGAAGGAGGTGGCCAAGATGCCATGCTGTGTGGCATTGGAACATTGCAATAACTTTCTTTTTTTTGTTGTTTCGTTGTTTTTTTGTTTTTCAGAGACCAACCTTGAAATGCATAATGTTAGCTCAGGAAAGCAAGGGTCTATTTGACTGAAGACTCTTCCTCCACACTTTCTTCCCTTTTCTGTTGCGAATCAGATAATCTCATTTCTGATGCTGCTCAGAGTTCCATAACATAAATCTGAGTAGACTAAATGTTCAGCTGCATCTAATGACTTCTGTGTACTTTTGAACTGACTGCATAAATTATATAGTGGAAGATTCATGCACAAAATATACAAATAGTGAGTAGCAGTAAATGGGGTTTGTGGATGAAATTCACTCTATGCAGATGGCCCATTTAAGATGCTTCTACTTGACAACCTCTGCCAGAGGTATGTTTATGGGAGGAGGGAGGGTCGTAAAGGATGAAATGTAATTTTGGCACTGTCTAAAAGGACAGTAAGTAAGCATCTTACTTGACAGCCTGTCTAGGATTTGTGGATCAGATAACCTGGGTGCATATCTTTCTCCTAGTTTTGCATTTGTATTGGAGGCTGCAAATAAACATTACTTAATAGAAGGAAAAAGTTCTTTTTAAGAACTTGGTTGTTTTAAAGGGGGCAGTAGTCAAACTGAGGGGTCATCACAAGGTACTGAGTGCCATCCCTCAAATAGGGTAAAATCTGTTACCTGGTGTGTGGAGCCAAGGGATGCTATATTGAATAAAGATTTAAAGTTAGACTTCAAGAAAGCAAGTGTAAATTCTGTGAACTGTACCTAAATTAAGAGAAAAATCAGAGGGGATGGTCAGAGCAGGCTGATGGCAGGGCTGTGGGGGAGCTCTTTGGGACAGCACCCTATGGTAAAACTGGCTGGCAAAAATTATAACATTACTTGTTTAAATAAAATTGACCTTAGAAATAATTTCTTTTTATTGAGGAAAAAGCATCATATAAATCTGACATTATTTGGGCCCTTATTTCTATTTACAGCTATTAAGAGATAACTATCACATTTAGAGGAAAGTAATGATGTTTTCTCCTTCTAGACATAATTACTGTAAGCAGCAAACATCAAAGGTCAGTATTACCAGAGCATTCTTTAGGATATTCAAACAAGCCATTATTGGTTAGGAGGCTATATACTGAGTTGAAAGCTGTGGTATGTGTGGGATTGAGACAGAGAAATTACAAAAAGTCAACAGAGGATGCTCCATTCTGATGTCACTCAAAAGTTAATGTCTGTGTGCATGTATTCTGTAAAGCATGTCTGTAAAAATGGCTTTGTACTTCCTGGTGTATTGTTCAGCAGTGAGATGTGCATCAAATATGCTTACTGTGCAAGTTTAATTATGTTCCCTCTAACTGCTAGTCTTGCATTTTCAGTCTGGAACCTAAGTTTAAAGTGCATTTTGCTTTATCATCTTCAATATTAAATGTTGTGTGGATTCATCTAAGCCTTTATTTTTGCAGCTCTAGTCCTGGCAGATTTGCCCAGTGGAGCTGTTGAGGCCGTACTAGAAAAGATGTGCTGTATACTTATAAATAAAAGAAACTGTTTTCTCTCGGTACTTATATCAGCCATCCCATCGCCATCCAAAAATAATTTTGCTTAGCATTCCCACAGGTGTATTGGCTTCTTGCATTTGGCTCACAGTTTACAATCAATGCATAATTTGTTCAAGAAAGGTTTTTTTAAGCTAGGATGCTATAATGCCATTCTTCACCTTTCCTTTTGTATACACAAAGGTGTCTTCTTCATCCTTATGAAGTGGGTATCCAATGATGCATTTGTATATTTGTTGTTTGGGGCTGTTTTGTATTTTATTTGGGTTTTTTTTCCTGGGTGATTAGGTAACTTCTCTTATTTTTAATAGATTTATTTTCGTATCTCCCTCTCTAGTTTAGTGAAGCTGAAAATCACAGGCCTTTTCAAAGACTAGATGTAAATTTGCTCTCTCAGAGTGTTGATGTTGCTAACCTTGAACCTTAGCAGATACCTCGTCCTTGATCCTTTGGAGCTTTCATGAGTGAAACATAGCCAAAAACCTGATCTTTTTCTTTTCCCCTGATAGTTTTTTGAAACCTATGCTAGTTAGAAAGCTGATCTGAGGAAATTCCTACATAGAAGTACAGGAACTTCTGGGATTTAAGCCTTTCTGTCATCTGTTCTATCCTACACTTGTTTGGCACATGCCTGAATATGCATGTTCAGCAGCCTTGCTGTTTTGTCTCTGCCCTGTTCCGTGCAATCTCTGGAAAGTGATTCATAAAATGGTTTTATGGATACTTTTCAGATGATGATGTAACTCTTATTCACCACTTAGAAAAAGCAAAAAATTATTATAGTCTTATCCCTTTCACATATTTGTCTGTGGTAAGGTGTTTGTTCATCCCCAGAGCATGTCAAAGTATTGCCTCCAGATTCTTCTGGGGAAGTAGGTGGAGTGTTTGCTGTTGTTTCATGGGTTTATTGTGTGTTTTTTATTTTAGGCGTTTTGGCTTTTTCATGTTTTAGAAGGATTTTCCAAAGGATTTCTTAATTTGCTATTCATGTTTATTGATTCTGTTTAAAAAAAAAAAAATCATCTCTTGTGTGGCCAGTGTCCTGGTTCAATACAAAATTTAGGAGGAAACGCCTAACATCACCCCCGGACTGCCAGTGATAAGGCTTTCTAAATCTGTGTTTTATAATTCCTGCCATACCATCAAAGCCCATGTGGAAAAGCACCAAGATTGCAGAGAAGAAAACAAATCTACAGGTGAACACCTCAGACTGGCTTCTGTCACATAGGTTGCAAAGAGCTAAGAGCTGTTCGACATGAAAGGCTGTTTGTTTTTCTGGAAGTGGTGCAAGGTTTTGGAAGCTGCCACAGTCAGGGGAAGTGTTACTCTTTCAAACATAACTGCATGTTAAGTGATTCTTATTAAAGACTCTTGCTGATATTGTGCTTCCATTGTTCCTGTCTTCACAGGCTGGTGCACTCTTGGCACCCTCACGGGTCCTGCAGCCTTACGGAATTCCTCATCCTCCTCCGCATTATGTGTCCTTCAAATACTTTGCAGAGGATATCATGCCTCCCTCAGTTGTTGCTTCACTGAGATACGTGAACCATTATGTTCAGCTCTTTAATCATCCAATATTAGTTGCTCTTGCCAGGCTGCTTCTTACGTTTGTTGCTTAACTTCCTTTGGGTTTGTCTTTATCCTTCTCTTTTTTAGACTTGAACAAGCAACAGTTTTGAAATACTGTTAGGGAGGATAATAGAATATGGCTAATAATCATTAATTATCCTGCCCCCAGTTTTTCTGGATGATGTGGCTGTATCTTCTTTTTTTCTTATTTTATGTCATTAGAAGAGGCAAGTCATCTTTAGTATTGCATTGACTTAAAAAGTAGCACCTGCATCCTTTGGTTGTAAGGTTTTGGTTCGTTGGTTGGTTTTTTGTTTTTTGGTTTGTTTTTTTTTTGATGGAGAGGAAATTGATGTAAAGAATCATAGCAACTTAGCCATTAGTCCAGTTATCAGAGAGGTGGTAGATTTGTAGTCCTTTTGTAGTTGTATTTTCTTGACCTGGTAATCAGTAGTCACTTTGTATCTTTGAATGCTGTTTTTAAAACAAAGATCAAGGAGCAGTTGACAGAATGAAAGAAAGATGTTATTACAAATATATAAATAATGACAACTCATATTCTGGTGAGAACTGGTAAAATTTTTACACCAAGTTATAGAAGAAATATGTATGATTTACTGCCAGACATTTTATGTCAGACAATTAAAATTATTTAGGAAAGCTGGGTATCTGAAACAGAATTGGAAAGCAGATCAGTCTGGGGAATTGTCCCATCTGGCAGATGTCTGCAAGAAATCACTGCAAGCAAGGATAATTTATTTTTCTTCTTTCCCCCAAATTATATATGCTATTCCAAATTTAACAGCAGCCCACTAAGAAATATGTGGTTTGAGTTTCATTGTTCCCACTGCGTGCCTGTAAGCACCATTGAGGAAAGACAGATTTCCAGACTGAAGCAAATAATAAAAGGATTATTGCCCTCCAGAATTGTTATTTGATAGGCTAAATCTTGCAGTCCCAGCTTTGGTTTTTTCCTGGTTGAGCAGAATTACTGAGCAACCATGACTTCCTTGTCTCTACAGCCAGATGCCTTTTATCAGTTCTATATCTCAGTTGCAATGAGGATAGCTATTCAATTACTGTGATTTTTGCTTCTTGTTTTTATGTTTTGAGAGGTCCCCTGTAGATGTGTTAAGAAGCTCTCTTACCAGGAAACTGAAGTTTGTTGGAGAGGTACATGTCCAGTGGAAAACATTTTAGGCCTCCTCATAAAGGGGAGCAAAAAATCCAACAGCTGCTTGTTTTTGTGTGTCCCTGGCTCTTTTCAGATATCTTCATGCCCATTTTTTCCCTCCTCTGAAAACTGACTTTTGGACTGTGAAGGAGAAGAAAAACAAGTTGAAAAAGTTGTCATTATGTATATTCTTTTTGAATTTTTAGCTTAGTTTCTGGAATTAGTGCTCCTTTCCAAATCCTTTGTTTCCTTTTTTGTGACTTGCAGTTGGAATATGAGAACATATAATCACTGACTGGTAGTTTGCCCTCCTACCAGCTTCAGTGAGTGAAGTAATACTTTACAACCCTGTTGGAAGTACAACTCTAAATGTTTTGTTCATCTTTAAAGATTTATTGCTTTGAGTTTTTTTAATGTAAATCACCAGATACCACAGTTTATCCGAAACATTTTTCCCTATGCTTGAAACAGACTTGATCAGATGTTAGATGCTGGATATTTATTTATTACTGAAAAAATGCTGTTTAACAAAGTGTATTTGGAATAGCAAAGGTTTTTTTTGCAAGCATACCCATTTTCTTTGCATGGGAAATAATTTTTTCTGTGCAGTTTATTTGCCTTGTTCTGGCTTTCTACAGCATGATTATTTCCTCTTTTAAGTCATTAATATCGTATAGTATCTACTATCATATGGAGAGTATAATAGTCCCTTATAGTAAAATGATAACTGGTTAGATTTAAAATTATTTCATTCATAAATCTTGGCATCTTTATAATTTTTCATACCTGGAAGAATCAGTGCTTAGAGAACTAATTGATATTATATGAGGCAAAAAAAAAAAAAACAACCCCTGGTAAGTGTGGACCATGTGAATGAGAATAGTTTCTCTGGAAGTTTGTTCAAGTTCAATATTTCCAAGACAAGAGTTTTTCTTTATTATTTTTTAAGAGCCACAGGCACATCCCACTAGCTCTGCACAGAGGGGAGAGAACTGAAGAACTACAAAAATAAAAACCTTCAGTAGAAGTTTGGAGTAGTTTTTGTGTTACAAAGACTAAATTCCATTAAACATAACTGGTCCACCCAATAGTGAGACAGTCGCAATGTAATAAAGACTCTGTTACGCTTTAAAAAAACCCTAATCAAATAATACTTAAGCTAGAGAAGAACCTTCCTGGGATACTACTTTTTTTTTTTCCCCATAAAACAGCAGTGCAATTTTAGAATTAGTTTATTGTGTTCTGTTCTTGTTCCCATGCTGGTGGAAGTCATGCTTAATTTTGGCCAAAATGAAATACTGCCTTTATTTGTCTGCATGTTTTTGCTTCTGAAATGAGCAGCAGAGAGAGCCATGTATTATGCAGTATATTTCTCTGCCTCAGTCATAAACACGTTTCTTGCCCTCACAGGCTCTTCAGGACATACCAGTGCTGTACTTGGTCACATGAGGAATTTTAGCTGGTTTTGGAGCTATGGGAGACTTTAATTGTGACCCAGGATTTATACTGTGCTCTGCAGTACTGTGAAAACGTTACTCAGTTGAGTCCTATACTCATCAAATGTGTACTGTGATGTGAATTCTGCTCTGGAGGCAACGACACAGTCCCTTTCTGAAAAGAGGTTTTGCATGTCTCTGTTAGTATAATTATTCAGAAATTTCACAAAGGAACAAAAAAGCCCTTGTTTCACCGTGTCCCAAAGTGTTGAAATAATGTATTTTTAAATCTGTTTAGTGTTACATTTCAGATTTTTTCCAATTTTAAGTTGGGATCTCTTAGAGAGAAGATTGGACATTGCACTGGTCAACAATATCTCCCTAATAAAAGCCTAGATGAGCACCCTAAAAGCAGTGTTTGGATTTGATACTGGCAAAGAAGTTCATATTTATTTAATTTTTAATGTTATCATGATGGTAAACTTTGCACAAAATTTATTACAATTTAGCTATGATTGAAAGGAGAGGTAATGTTTAAAAGATGGATCTGGTATCCAGCTGTTGAATCTTGGCTCTTTACTTAGTATGACTGTAAACACCTGCAAGACACCTCTTGCTCTGTATAGGAAAAGTACATATTTCCGTTTTCTCAGACATGGAAAAATGCATTGGCCACAGTTTTCATCTTCAGAGCATTTTCACATTTTCTAATGAAACCATATTATGTAAAGATAAACTAATACCACAAAAAAAAAAAAAAAAAAAACCACAGCAAAATGCAGCCACTGATGCTGCCTTTGTAAAACAATTAATTTAATCTATTTGAAATTCATTTTGTTTCCTAAAGAGAAGCCTTATAAAGCAAAGACTTAAGGATGTGGAAAACAACACTGATTTTAAATTGAAACTCCTGTCCTCATGTAATGCTGTGGTAGCACACATTTTGCTCTGCTGTAAGATGCTGCGTCCATTATTTTGTGAGTTTGGCTTTGGTGCAGCTGCATTGGGGCACAAATGCAAAAGAAAGGAATCTGACTGAGCAATTAAAAAGACCCTTTTGTAGCGATGAGGCCTAAAAGTAGTACTCTCCAGCCTGAATTTTTGTTGCTATTATTGTTCCTGTTGGTATAGGAACAAAAGGGTTTTTATATCCGAGTTAAGAATAGAGTTTCTAACAAGGTGGAACCAATAACTGAGAATTAAGAACTTGGTGTTTGGAAGAGCCAGCAGAAGGGGTTCCCATTTGAAGACATCTGTAAACAAAACAAAACACACAGTTTTTTTAACAGTGTTCCATCCATCTTATCCCTGTTTCAAAATAAAATTTTCCACAGATTTGCAAGCTCTGCTTTGCTAGTCTGTTAAATAGGAGACTACATTGCTACATAAATAAAGAGACTTGAGATTTAAATTGCAGAAATGAATCCTATGTGGCATGTTTGTCTACCATTAAAATTTTATTCACCACTGCTACTAAATTTTAGGAGTAGATCCTTCTTATACACAGTTAAACTTTTAGCTACATGAGTATGCAGGCTTTTATATTCAGTTGTCATAGTGAAGGAAAGGTAAGATTCTCACTGGTCTAGTACAGCATGCATTGAAGCAGTCTGAGTTTAGCACAATAATGGCATCCATTGACATGCTGTCAGTCTGTCAGGGTTTTCTTCATAATTCAGTTTACTTATATAAATAATGCATAAAAAATGGTGAATTATAGAGCAGAAAATAATGCAGAGGAAATAAATGTTAAATCAAATTTGTAATTATTAAAGTTCTTTGCAAATATTGAAGTAGTACATTATGTGTAGCATTGTTGGTCAAACTTATCTTTCAGGTATAGAGTCATGCAATCTCTGATGCACCTTACACTGTGCTTTTTTGTAGAAATACTGTGCATACTATTTCAAAAATACCTCTTCCAGACAACTGTGCACTGGGAATTTCTGCGAAAACATGGTACACTTTAGCCTGAACCTTGTGCTCTTAGCAAGCAGAGTTGTCTCATCAGCAAATTTCCATTTCTATGCTATAGCTATGTGCTCATATAGGGGGAGAAAAATTCTGGAAACAATTTTTCATGTTTGGTGTATGTTTTTATTAGCAGTTTCCCTCCCCCTTGTCTTTTTATCTGCCCTGTGTACTTCTCCAGTAAAAATGCATTTTACATGCAAATGATAAAGGTTGATGATAATCAACCTTTGCAAATCCATTTGACTCAGTTTGAAAGGAGCAGAACTGGAATGATTGAGAAAGGAGGAATGGGATCCTTGACAAACTCATGATATATGGTTCTTGATATGTTGTCTTTTTTTTTCTGTATTTATGTATAAAGAAAAATAATGTGGGGAAAAGGAAAACTTCATCACTTGCTTTTGGTGGTTAGGTTTAAAGAGACTGCAGTAGTTTTACTAAGATACTCATGTTTGATTAATCATATATTTAATTGATTGGGAACTTGCATTGCTTCTGAATGCAATTCCACTTACTAACTTAGCTCATTACCAGTATTTATTCTGTGAAGATTAGTTTTAATATACTGGGGTATGCTTAAATTGTTTTCTTTATATGTTAAATTTCTTTGAAAAGTACATTTAGTAAGCCATTAACATGGAAGAGTAGAATAGAACATTAACAAAATGAATGTTTGACAAGCATGATTCTTCAAACGTACATTGTTTTTTCATTTCATATGGCTGTAAAATTAAAAGTGCTCTTAATGTTCAGTTTTAACAAATGGTGCTTTTATCCAATTGAAAAATAATCACCTTTCTTTCTCTTAAGCAAATTAAATATTTTTACCAAGTAACTAGATTATTAACTTCATGTGCCTCAGTTATTTTGACTGACATGAGAAGAAAAAACCTGTGTAGGTTTTGCTTAATATAGTCAATCTGTTAAAACCAAAAAACCCTAAAAGTTTATGCAGTAAATCATAATTGCATTAATTTAATAGTATAAAGAGTATGAGCTTTGGATTTTGTCTTACTAGCACAAGTTTGTGCAAGAAGAGTGATGTAGAGGGACTGGGGAGGTAAGTCAGAACAGCTGAAAACTAAATGCCGTGCCAGTTTAAGCTGTTGTTCATGACATTTTTAGTGAGGCTGAGTTTGAAGTTAGTGGCAGCAATATATATGGAAGTGTAAGTTGCTGTGGGTAAGGTGACAATACTGACACAAAGGTTAATCTGAAAGTTTTCATACAAACTGGATTTCAATATTAGTAACTTTAGTCTGAGATTTTATTTTGTTTCACTACTTTGCACTTTAGGTGAACTACAGATAAAAATGTGTAGGTAGATTTATAACTATTCATGTATCACTTGACATCAGGCATAGTAGTTGAACATTAAAGATTCTTATCCTAAAGTTAGTTTGGAAAAAAGAGTTTCTAAATCTAATGTTACAACAAGCATATAAAGTTGCTTTAATACAGAGATAATTCTCAGTCTTTATTGCATCTAGTAGCCCACAAAAGAGCCTGTGTTTGTAATTTTCTGTAAAATTAAGCAGGAAGGCCCAAGACCATGAAGTAGAATAGAAACAACTTCTTTCGTGGATCCATTTGTAGTTGAGTGCAGGTGGAAGCATCCATTTGACTACACTTCCAAAGTTACAGTATCTCATATGGACTTGGAAGAACAAAGTTGTGTAAGACTGTAGATTGTTGATCTACCTGGTCCTTCTTGGGTTGTTTTCTTGTCTTTCAGCTGTAGTAACAAATCAGTATTTGCATACTTTGTGCATGGTCATCACTGTCTATATAACTTCTAAAACATGATGGTGAAAATATGATAGAATAACTTGCCCTTGTCTTTTGAGATGGACGATACGTTGGTATCTTTATACATTTTGGTTTTTTGTGTTATTATGGTTCAATTCACTGGATCGGCAGCAGTTGATGCTTTCATGGAGTGAGAATCTCAGGGTTTTTTCTTATGTTTTCGTGCATGCTTTTGTTCCTACATAGTTGGTTTCTTTGATAGCCTTGGTTTACCTCATGACATCTTGGTGGCTCATCTTGGATCAGCAGCAGAGCTGCTTTATCATGCTGTTCTTTGGGCAGATGTGCAGCTCTTTGTGCGCCTGACTTCCAACTTTCACACCGCCTTTTGTCCCTGTGGTGTGGAAATTGATCCCTCCTAAAGGGCGCTGTCAAATTCAGTCAGGGAGAAAAGGATACCCTCCCAAAGCTGGAGGAGAAAATCAGCGGGTCCCTAAGGATAAGCCTGTTTCAGCATGGCTGCATAGCTGAAATATTGAAGCTGGTGGCTCTGTGTGTGCCATCTTAAGAATTTGTCAGTGTGAATAACCCCCGACCCTCCGACTGTATGCAAAGCAAGGCCTGAATAACAGCTTTGTGCCGCAGGAGCTTAACACACGGAGCGGGACTAAAAGCAGGGTTTCATTGGTTATTTCGGACATTTAACATTCAAGTCTCGTAAAAGAAAGAAGCTCGTTATGACTCAGTTCCGTTAATTAGACGTAAATTACTGTCTTCAGTGCCTTAACACAAGGGAAGGTAAGGGGGAGTTCTGCAGGACCAGAGGATACAGAAATTGCAATTAGATGGGGGCTTGGGCTGGGAAAGGGTGGTTGAGCACAAGCTCCCATTGAGCTCGGGGGCTCACGCTGAACAGTGTGTGCAAGGACTGAAGTCAGAATAATCACTTTTTAGCCTCCACCCAGATTTGTTGTGTTTCATTCCAAGATGACTGGTGTGGCTGACTCTGAATGATGTGATGAACAGATGCAGTTCATCTAGTAAAGGTTTTATCTTCTGTGGAAAGCTTTAAGCAATCTCTGTTTTAAAAAGGCGATTAGCCTTTAATTCTTAAAAGTTCAAAGGGACATCCGAAGTATTCCCTGACTTCTCATGGTCCAGGGCATAGCCATGGGCCTCTCATAGTATTTATCATCTCTTTATCGTGGACAGGCTAAAAATATTATCCCTATTACATATTGTCTAGCATACCCTGTCCCGGAAATTTTGGGTTTGAAGCAGAATTGTAGAAGCATTAAGGAGATAAATGAATTTACATGTGTCTCTGTTCTAGAAGAGGTAATAATTTGTTTTGAAGCTAGCAATTCTTATATTAGATTTGGTGAGTTTTATTCCATTGCTTGCAAAATTAACCATTTGTAAAAGGTATGACTTAAAAGGTGCTTTTATCCACTAAAAGGGATTTCTGAAAAGCATTTTGCAGTTGCTTGATTCAAATAAAGAGATGAAAGGATTGTTTTCCATAGTGTAAACATGGAAATTTTTATTTTCCACCTTGATAGTAAATAGCAATAGCCATATTCTTTCCTCTCCACTAAGATTTTGTCCAGTGGTAGCATTAAACAAACGTTTGATTCAACAGTAGTTGTAGTTTTGTTCCCCCCTCTCTAGTTAAATTCAGAAGTAACATATTAACATAACATCCACAATAGACTAGTTGATTTTTTTGAGAGACTGATAGAAATAAAGGTTTTAGTTATAGAAGTACTTAAAGCATAATTTCATTTCTCTTTCAATGTTAGTATCTAGCGAGGAAAAGTTAGCTGGAAGGACTTAAGGACAGGGCAGGCTCATCGCTGTAAGATTACCGCAGGGAATAACTTTTTTGTTCCTGCATTATTATCTGTCCAACTGTTCCATGAATACCTTTTAGAGCCAAGCAGTAAATCTGCCTGTAAGTTTTACGCTGTTTCTCTAAGAACAGTTTTCTCTTCCTGTGAGAACAATGTTGGTAAGTAACTAGGCTGGTTATATGTAGAGAAGCTGGGATTTGTGGTCTTGCCTCCTGATGATTAGGCTTTCTTTGTTCCTCAAAAAGCCATTGAAGTATTAGTAAAGGCTAAAAACAGCAGGTTGCTCAGCACCAGTCAGAAGCCAACACAGCGAGGAGCAAGGGGCAGGCAGGGGGAGGACACAGATGGACTTGTATCTAGATACCAAAATGTAATTTCAGGCCTTTCTTGTATAGAAAATAGTATAGAGTTTAAAACCTATAATGAAATGGTCAGTTTGGGCAACTGACACCTAGTGTATTACAGAATACAGTGAAAGAGTTTACAAGTGTGAATGTCACAGTTTGAAATGCAGTAAACACAAATGTTGCATTTCTGTAAAGGCTGTTGGTAAAGAAAAACAGACCTGCTCCGCTCCCAATAATTCTTTTTGAGTTTGTTTTTAATTGGTACCCATTTTCTAACCCTTGAACTACCTTTGAAGTAACAAGCTAAAAAAGACAAACAGTTTCACAAACATTAATATTCCAGAGGCAAATCTGACCCTCATACCCATACTTATCTGCAGGCGTATTTGCTTCTGTGAGTGCTCAGAGTGACTCTTACAGCTATGCTATTTGTAGACTTCTAAAACCTAAACTTGTCAGGTGTCCTAGAAAAGCAAACAAAGTGTTTTCTTTGAACAAAGTGAATTGTTTTGTTCTTATCTAAAACTGTTTGGCTTGTAGATCCCATTTTAGCCTTTTCAGTTACTTCAGCAGGTTGATAGGGAGAAACATTGTGTTCTTCACTATGCAGTCTTACTCATTAACTGTGGTCACTGTAAATCATTGTCAGAGTGACAATCTCTTAGTGACAGGATGGAAGATACCATGTTCGCCCATGCAGCTGGAAAGGCATAACTGTTACCACTGAAGGTCATTTCAGAATGCAGAAGGAATAGAGGGTATTTATTTTAGACGATTTTTGCATGACCAGTGTAAATGTGTCATGTATTCAGATTGTAAGAATGCTGTCTACAGATAAGAACCACTTTATTTTTCTCACTGCAATTCTGCCAGCTGAAAATAGCCTTATAGATGTTTTTGATGTGACTCTTGTATGAGGCAGGATAGAATTCTGTGCTGATTCTTTCTGCTCAATCAGTTTACCATGTAGACCATTTAGTGAAATGCTTAATAAATCAACTCTTATAAGCTATATAAATAATTAGGGAACCGAATCCTCTAGCAGAGGAGTAGTAGTCTTGCTGGAACAACCTATATGTCCTTCATGTCCTACCTTCTGCATGATCTGATTTTAATACAGTGAAGTACATAAACTTAGTTGAAGTCTTGCGTAATCTTAGTTAAGGTCTGTAGTTTTGAGATTTCTCTCTGCCAACCTGGTACTCCTGTGTCCTGGTACTTGTTTTTCTCCTTCCTGTTAGTAAGTAAAATAATGACTTCTGAAGAGGTTGAATCAAAGTAATTAAAAACATTATTGGAATAAATTAATTTTATAAAGAAATCTTGTATGTAAAAGACTTTTTTCCTAGTCTCAAAGCACAAATAGCAGGGACACTTCTCTCATACATATTTGGGTGGACCACCTTCCAAGCAATAGATGTTCTGCAGTTAGATATTCTTCTCGAGTGTGTGTGATTTCTTCCACCAGGTTCTCTGAAGGGCTCAGCTTCCAGATAATTTTGCTCCCTTGGGTCTGTGTGCTTACCTGACCTCAAATCTCAGAAATTTTTAAAGAGAATAAATCCTCATTCTCTAAAGAAAGCGATGTCTTTGTTTAAGACTGGCTTTTGTAAGACTTGGAGTGCAAGATCATGTATTTTTGTTAGCTAGTACTGAGCAGCTGGTACTTTCTGGCCTCAAGTGGTGCCAGAGGAGGTTTTGATTGGATTTTAAGAAAAAATACTTCACTGAAATTGTTGTCAAGCATTGGAACAGGCTGCCCAGGGTAGTGGTTGAGTCACCATCCCTGGAGGTGTTTAAAAGACATGTAGATACGGCACCTAGGGACATGGTTTAGTGGTGCATTTGACAGTGTCATGTTAGTGGTTGGACTCAATGATCCTAAAGGTCTTTTCTAAGTTAAACAATCCTTTGATTTTAAACCTGCCAGCCTTTAATGGCTTCTCTTCCCCATTGACTTCCTTTTGTAATCACAAGTCCCTTTTTTTCTGTAAACATATGAATTAGAAACTTCATACCATCTTCTAACTGATGTTTGTTCATTCTGCTTTAGTCTTAATAGCTTCTTTGCCACTGCAGCGCTGTGAGGTTGTACCAAGAGAGAAGCAGAGCCTCCATGAAGTGCAGCCAGTGCTCCCTGGGGAGTTGTGTGCAGTGCTTAGTGACACAATGTCCAGTCCTTATATTTCAAACTTATATTTGAGAAGGGGTATCTTTCACAAGTTGTGGGAAGCAGAGGAGAAGGTAAAGTAATCATCACTCTGTTTCTATTTGAGCATCTTCATCTCTATTTGAGCATCTTCAGATTTGGGTGTGGGTTTGTTGGGTGATTTGTTGGGACAACAGCAGGAGCTGGTGGCACAGTTTGATGACAGCTGCTGAGAGCCAGTCAGGGAGCACAGTCAAGTAGCAAAGCAGCATCCCTGTGTATGCAGTGAAACTAAATGCATCACAGGCTAATGACAAGAGGAAGCTTACATTTTTTATCTGATTCATTATTTTAAGAATTGCATTGTAATCTCTTATTTCCAGTGTTAGTTCCTGTCTGCTTCCATCTGGCACATCTTTTCATATTAAGTCTTGCACCCTTGTTTTTCAGTCTTCCACTGTTATTTCTATTGCTGTTTCATACTTGGCTCATCACAGTTTTCTTCAATGGCCTGTTAAAGCTTCCCTCTGGATTCTTCCTGCTCTGTTGGGCACTGCTGAACAATTTATGGGAAGCTTCTTGTTTGTGCCTGCCAACTGCAACGCAAACTAGAGAAGGCATTGCTCCTCGTCAAGTGGCCGTGCTAATTGTGACCTACACTGGCTGTGCCATCAGGGCTATTCCAGATCCAGGGTAGGAGCCTTTGCCAGGCCAGCTGGTATCCATTCGAGGTCAGGTCTGGTGTCTGAGTCTCCAAGGGGCAAGTACACAAATATCTATCTATAGCTCAGTGAAAGGATTATATCAGATCAGAGACTTTTGAAAGACTGGTCACCCACCCTCAGATGCTAATTCTCATCTAGACTATTTACCTGTAGGCAGTCTCAGCCTCAGAACTGTAAACAAATATTTCAGTAATTTTTCCCTCTGGATATATTTATTTATAAACCACTTCTGATATGTTCTGACTCTCTCTCTCTCTCTCTCTCTCTCTCTCTCTCTCTCTCCTTTTTAGAAACACTGCCTAAAAACAGGCTCTTGTTTTAGTCCAGTTAATCTTATTTAGAACAAATCTGTTTCAGTATAACATATTAATTTTTTTATCAAAAAAACCCCAAACACCAAACAACCACAAGTGCAACCAAAACAAGCATTCTTCCTCTTTGTAGATGGCTGGCTGTTCTTTAACTTTGTGGAAATACTTGTAAAGGTGAATTAGACATTTTTAAAAAATAGACAGTGTTGGTGGGGTATGGAGTTTTCTTCTGTCTTCAACTGATACCATTTATCATCAGCAGTGAGTATGTTTGCTGGATAGATGACACCAAAATATTTTTATCATTAGAATATACCCTGCAAAAAATTCATTTAAGGCATTTTCACAAGTCTCTCTTTGTTCAGTGCAAGGTCTCCAGAAGTATCAGGAGAAGTGATGTAAGCTGGGAAAGGAGCCCACTCCAAATGTACATCTAGAACCATTTGATCTTTGATCTTAGTTTGCTGGTGGTTTGCACGTAGCCCAGGGCAAATCTTTTGACTTTGTATGTGCGCCTTTCTTTGGCTCTAAAATAAGAATACTTGCCCAGCTGAGAATAACATTGGAAAGATTTTAAAACAAAAAAGGCTTTGTCTGCCCCAAGTCTTGTGTCCTTTTTAAAAACTACAGGAGTTGGCCAAATGAAAGATACTTCTCATCTAAAACTTATCATTCGTTGTTAATCCTCTAGTCTGTGTTGTCTGGGCTCTGGCTTCTCCAGTGAAGAGGGAGTTTTTTTTAGATGGCAGGTTTCCCAGTTTGTCTTAACCCTTTAGCAAAGCAATTTGTCTTTCAGTTGAGTACAGAAAGTGTCCAGATTATGAGACACATTTGAATTTGCTACAGTCGGTTGCAAGGAATTCCACCATCTTCAGCTAGTTGTTCTTGTCTTTAAAATGTTAACATTTATTTGATAAATTGAGTAGAAAATGGGGTAAAAACATGCCAGATAATTCTGGAAGTCTGCTTCTGAGGATCCCCTGAAGACAGAAGCCATTATATGAATACCACATCAGCAGCATCCCCATGTCAAGGACTTAAATTCACAGTTAACTCAGGGCAGAGATAAATAGCTCTTGGTGTCCTAAGGCATTGTTACGAATCCATATATATTTAATGGTATATGTGTGTAGGGCATCCGTGTATGTATAAACAACACAAATGTCCTGTGATACAGGAATACCTGTTAGTTTACATTCTGAATGCATTCTGTATTTTTCTGTATCCCCTAACAATAATCAATCTTGTTAAGGCTAAGCTGAAATTTTGAAAATACACTAGCTGATGGTCCTTTTACAATATATGTGAGGTTCTCTTATGTATGTAGTCCTTGTCTTTGGATAAAGTCCAAAGAAAACATTTTTAATGCAACAAGTTAATACAGAAAGTTTTAATTCTCTGTCTCTTACTTTTCTGTTCTCAAAATGGAAATTGAACTTGTAATACCAATTACAGATACAGACTTTGAAAAATCAAAGTTGTTATGCAGTGTTATTAGCAAATTTTGACTCTCTATCTAAGAATTTCTAAGGGAGGAATGTGACCACTTTTGAATAAGTGTTGCAATAACCTATATATTTTGAAGTCTTGGATGTTGAAATAATTCCCAGCCATCAGAAACTTGAATGATTTTCCTATGAGAACTGAAGTGGTTCTGAGTCTCTTGAATAACTTCACAGGCAACTAAATCTCTCCTGTGAAGTGTATTTAGTTGTGATTTCAGCTGAAAAGGAAATTTTCAGACTTGGTGTTATGAATGTTGCATTTAGAGGGCGGGAGAAACATTTAATTGTTAATGTATAGTTTATTTGACATCGCTGAGTTTAAGCAGTGATTTACCCCCAACTTCATGAGTTATACACACCTATAATTTGGAATCAAATTGGAAGACTGTTGATTATAGAACTAGAATTCCTGTTGCTTCTGCTTAGCAATCTGTTACGCATACAGTCAGCATCTGTAATATTTATTATACACCAGGATTCCCATTTTATTTTTCTCCCCCCCATACATATTTGCTGTGTGCTGGAGCTTTGCCCCTCTGTTCCTTCCTGTACAGTAAGATGTCTCTGAATATCAGTGGGAGTAGAACAGAGCTGGCAGTATATAATTCTAGTGAACTTCTCTCTGAATACAGGCTTGTTTTGCATTTTTTTTTGCATGTGCACAATAGAGAAGGGATTTAGCTGAAGAAAGTAGGGAAGGGATATAATGCACAGATTTTAAAAAGTAAGGGGGAAATGAGCTAGAGGAAGTAATGTTCAAGTATAGTATTAAGAGCCTACTCTGACGGGTCTGAATTGATTTTGCTCTTTTGGAAGCAGATGACTAAATAAAACAATCAGTCATAGATACCTTCTGAAGTGTCTCCTACCAAATTTTTTAACCTGCCAGTCTCCACCAGAGGAATAGCATGGATGTAAATACCAGCCAGAGCTATGAAAGTGATGCTAGCAGCAGGAGTGTAAAACCTCAGTTTTTCAGCTGCTGTGAAAATATACTGAGATGTGTATATTAACAGTCCAGGACTGCATCTCCACAAGGATTTATACATATGTCCAGTTCAAAGCATATGAGTATTTGTAATAATGCAAATTATTTTAGTGGTTCAGGCTTTCTTTTCCAGTCAGGCAAATCCTACAGTTGACCTCATGGTGTTTTGTATTAGCTAAGGCTGCAAAATACGGTTTTTGATTGTGTAGTATAATATTTTATGTGTTTACATTACAGATGTCATTCTTCCGTGATCATGCTTTGTTCCTATAATTCCGACTTTATCTGTTACAATGAAGGTTTGGCTTTAGAAAATTGGAAACAGACTTGTGGTTATAATTGTATCCATAAACCATGCAGCCTTTAGTGCTCAAGTCTAAATAAAGAACAGAATTCTCATAAAACAGAGTAATGGAAGAAAGTAGCTTCTGCTGCGAAAAAATTAGAAAACCTGTTCTACTTAGTAATAAAAGTTTCAGTATGTTAGTTTGCAAGTATTTATTGTGGTCATTGATCTTGTGAAAACTTGATCTATTGGCTGATTATTGCAAATACAGAAAACATACAGAGATTTATTGTACAAATGTGAATAGGTTCACAGAGTTTCACACTCCTTTATGACGGAAAGAGGGAAGAAAATATTCTAGGTTCTGGTTTTTACAGCTGTGTTCCTTCTTGTTGCTTTTAGGTTCTGTTATGTCAGGACATAATAGGCAGGTCAGTGATAACTCTGAAATTCGGTGGTCTTTGTACATAAACTACATAAAGCCCAGGCCCTTAAAAAAGTCCTGGTAAACTGAACTGCAGTGATTTTGAGCTGGGGCAGAGAGGAATGTGCTTTGAAGAACAAACCTCTAATTTACTGTTTCCCAGATTCGTTATGGTGAAATAATTTTAATAGACATCCAGTATGGCATGTCCACAATGGTACGATTTAGCTATCAGTAAAAGCATATTATCTATACAATTTCACTTGCCTGTAAATAAATATGGTAGATCTTAATTACAGTTTGCCTGAAAAGTAGAATTAGAACTTGTAATTTTTGATTTCTTTTTTGGTCTGGGAGTCAAGAGGAGATTTTTTTTTTGTGGTTTTGAGGTTTTTGACTAAGATGTAGGGAAAAAATTCTTCTTTCTAGAAATTTTCTTACCACAAACATACACTGTGGCCATTGCCTAACTGTTTTACTAAATGCCCATGGATTCATCATGTAAAAACATCTTGTGCCCCAATTCCAGGCAGCATACAGAATGAGGTAGGCTGCAGATAGGCATCCAACCTGAAAAGTGATTTTAGTGCAAAAGCATACACCAGTGCCTTCTTCATTCATCCTCTGGTTGTTTTTCCTGCCTGTTAGAATGTGTCCCTAGTGTGGCGTCACAAAATGGATATGGTTGTTCATTAATCTCATGCAGTGTTTCACTTATTTAAAAAATTGAAGTAGATGGAGAAAGGATGTTGTGTATTGTGTTCTGCTTTGCTCATCATCATCAAAATCACATGGTTGGTGTTTTTTGAGCCTAGTCTTTATTGTTAGCATCAGTGTCTGAGATGGTGATAGTGCAGCTTGACTGTTTAGTTCCTATAAACTTCACAGAAGAAGACATGATTCCATAAGTGCAAAATTCAGTTGTATCCCTATTGGAGAACCTCTCTGTGGCAGGAAGGGTTTTAATTTTAGTAACTGAGTAAAATTAATTTTTCCTCACAAATCATACTGAATTGTACTGTCACAGATGCTTCAGGTACACAAAGTAGCTGCGCCAAGGAATAAGTTCTCCAGATGAGAGCTGTTCTGTCTTGATGTTTGTCCTGGTCTGGATATGCCTTAGCTTTGTGATGCCTGAAATGAGATTGAAAAATCCATATTGTGGTATTTATAAATAGTTTGATTTTCAGTGGTCCCAAAAAACCACAGCTGCTGTCAGCAATTCCGTTAATTCAGTGCACTGTTTTGCATTTAGTGACAAAAATGAGCCAGAATTAACGGAGTTGGTTGTTTTAGCACTACTTCATTTCATAGGCACCTCTGATGTGGAAATACACCAGTAGCATTTGCTCCCATCAGGCTGAGTGTCTTTTGCATCATTTGACCCAGGTTTTCTGCTGTTGTCAGTCAGACATATGAGAGGGTAGCAATTATCTACTACAGATGCACAGTTTTACATAAAGACATTGAGAGAACCTCTAAGATGGTGGTGGTGCTGATTATGTCAATATTCCTTTGTCAGGCGCCTATTTCCTATCTATTTTATAACTCTTCTGAAGAGACTGGAAAGGCAAAGAGTTATCATCTATCTATGTAGTCTTACTGCTTCCCTCCTCTTCAATCCCCCATACAGGCAAAAGAGAGGAGCAACATGAAAGAAGAGGAGGTTATGATGTGGAAAACTACCAGTTTTTTCCTGCTTCACCCATCCTGCTGTCAGAACTAAATGCTGATATATCATGCACAATTTTCAGTGTACTCACAGAATTTGAAAGTGGGCATATAAAACTCAGCAGGCTATGAAATCAGGAAATTTATAAACTTCCATGCAAGCAGGCGGCCTGTGGCAGGGTGAGACCTTCCATCTCTTCTTGTGAGAAACAGTTACAGCTCCTGCACTCTATTTGCAGGTAAGAAGTCGTTATCATGCTTGTCCTGCAGGAAGGTAAGATGTAGAGAGAGGGAGGCAGACCCCTTGCAGCAAATAATTGCACTATCAGCTAAATAGTCACACTGTCCAGCCAGACCTCAATGATACAGTACTTAATTCAAGGCTTGATAGATGCATGTGACTCTGTACCTAAAGCTAGTATTTACTATTATTGTCACAGCATCCTTGGATGTAGTTTAAATTGCATTATCGGTCAGAAGTATTACAAATTGAGAAGATTCTTGTACATCATGTACATAGTACAGTGCAATATACTGACCAAGTGCTATCTTCTTACAAAGCTAGAATCTGACAGTCTAGTATGGGAGTTACATTTCAGCCTTACAAGAATTACTTGGTAATTGGAATAAGAAGCATTTGCTGCTCATGGTCTCTTTAAAAAATAAACTTCTGTCAAAATTCTTTCCCATGCTTACCTCAGTTACACTGAGATAGAACTTGGAGTTTTCACAGTTACAGCCTAAATGTCACTAGCCATTTCTCTCCTAGTTACCTCAAGGTACTTTGCTGGATTTCTGCTTCAAAGTTTGGAAGGAGCCTAGCAGAAGAGCACTTGAATAATTGGAGAGAGCCCCCAGAGCAGCTCCAGGGCCCTTGCACAAGCCAGGAGAGACTGCTTGCTTTATTTCTCTTAAAGACCCTTAGGTGGAAGGGTTTAATGCTTGTGCAGGGCTAAACCTTCAAAGTGAGCAAATGTGAGTCTCATTTGCTAGAGTTTCCATGTGGAAGGCTCCTGTTTCCTGGGATAAAGGGTACTCTGAGGCTGCGTGAAACTCCTAAGCAAGTGCAGATTTTGACCTCAATAAGCTGGTCCTGCTGCCAGCATTCCCCGCATACCCATCCCAGGGAGGCCCTCCGTAAACTCCACATGAAAGAGAGCAGACTAAAAGCCTTAGAAAGTGCATCCAGCTTTTTGTTTCCTTTGTCATCAATACAGTGTGTTCTGGTGTCTCCAAGACAACCATGTCTAAAAGGCTGACTGCATCTTTCACTGCTGCTCTATAGCGAGCTTGCTGAGATCGGCTGTGAGGGCCAACCTCTAGCCAGTTTTTATCCATGTGTTTTCTGGGTAGTGCCTAAGTTACTTTATGTGCTTGCTTTGGTTTCAGTTTTAGTGCAAGAATTAAGCTCTGGTTTATCAGATACTGATTTTAAGGATACTATTTTGGGGTTGTCCCAGCTCATCTTTCTTTGAATAGTTGTAAGGAGCAGCTAGGATGTTCCCAGTAAGGCGTGCAACAATGCTGGCTTTCTTTGCATTTCAGGTCCATTCTGCATCTCATAATAGATGCCTTCCTGCCACTGAATAGAGATGTACTGAATCTTGCGTTCTGCCTGCTCTTTTGTTGCCCATGTGTGCCGCCTTCTTGAATGATTACTGGTTTCAAATTTAAGTTGAGAGAGTCAAAATACCTGGTTTTCTGATTTTTGTCTAGTTGTCTTGTCAGTTTGCAGGTTTGCAAACCCGCACACTTGGGGGGAGGAGGTGAGTGCTCACTCATGGTACGTATTTACTGAGCAACATCATCACAATCCTTTCCAGTGTTCACCTGCCCCAGATCTGTGGCCTCTGTGTCCCTTTCTGTGTAATGTACTTCTCTGCCACTTGCTTAGTGAAAACTGGTTAATGAAATACAGTTCTGTGAGGTCAGGGGCTTTGGGAATTACCATTGTTCTGTTTCCTTACAGTTGTCTAGGAGAGGCAGAATCCAAGGCATGTTTCTTCCAGCTGAAGTGTAGTTAAAGATAATGTAATTATTTGTGGTTTACAGCTGCCACAGTCAAGAACACCTCCCCTTCCCTGCCATGGGCTTTGTCTAGGTAGTTAGCATGGTTAAGCATGTGCTTAACTCTTACAGTAACCAACTTTGCTATCACTTCCCAGAATGTCTGAGATCCACATGCTTAGACAAAAGAAAAAGAAATAAAATTATCTCATAGCAAATTCCAGGCTGAGTAGTGGCAATTCTGTTTTCTTGGCAGCCTCAGTGTACTGTAAAAAATATATAGATAATGTACTGTAAGAATATGGAGATAAACATCTAGATACATAGCATTTATATATGTTGGGAAATCTTTAAATGGATGCATCATCTTTAATAGTGTTTGTTGCAGGCTATTATTTATTTGTATGTCTGAATCAAGTATCTTAGAGATAAAATTGATTTCTGCAAGCACTGTATTGGTGTACTTTGAAAAAGATAACCAAAGACTCGCCTGTAGACAGTAAGAAAGGACTATGTGGATAAGACAGTATTGGTGGAGGTATAGTCTGCAATAGAATGAATGAGAGAGCAAGCTGTGGTGCCTATGACCAGGGCCATGTCTAACTTGGCAGAAGCATTCTCCTTTGCCTGCATGCAGTTGGTGAGACCAGTCATGTGTTCCCTTAGCACTCTGTTTAGAAACATTTCCTCTGGTTTTTTTACTAGGTCTCAGGAGAGCAGTCAAAATGAGAGGTGAGAGGATATGGTATAAAGGAGGAGGAGACTGGGATGCTCTTCATGCTTTGGCACCGTGGATTCCCACACACACACACACACATACAGCCTCCTCCTCCCCTTTTTCTTTTAGTCATCAGAAATTTTAGGGAAAGCCACAAGAGCAAATCCTCCATTGGGTGGTAAGATTCCAGACATCAGAAAATGTGTTGGAGCTACTTTTCATTTCCCTAGGATGCAGTTTTGTAGTTCTTCTGCAGACCAAAGCCCCCCCAGGTCAATACCAGTGTGATACAGAGAGTTTTCTGGTATCTATTTGTCTCCCTTTAGCACTTTGCAAGCACAGTGACTACTCTAGAAAAGCTGGCCTTTGGTTGTTGATATTTTATTTATTTATTATCAATTTGGATGCATGTTCAGAAAGGGTTTTTGTTCAACTTTCAAATGAAATCACAAGTGAAGACTCATGCATTTTTCTGTAGCAGTCTGTTCAGTTTTTCCTTTCTTGCCTCATTCAAAGCAAGAATAAATAATACCAAGATTACTTAATGCTTTCAACCTTTGAGGTGGTTTTTTGGTGTTTTTTTTGGTTTTTTTTTTTTGGGTTTTTTTTTTTTTTTTTTTTTTTTTTTGTTTTTGTTTTTTTGTTGTTTTGGTTGGTTTTTTTTTGTTGTTTCTGTGGGGTTTTTTCTTGTTTTTTGAGGTTTTTTTCAAAACAGCATGAAATTACATTTCCAGTAGACATCATTCAAGAGTTCTAACTGAGCAGTAGAGTAAATAATACCTAAAAATTGGAGAGGGTAGGAGGACATGTGACTTTTAAAATATTTTCGTAGAGATTTAAATTTTAGAAAAACTTGCAAGAACTTAAGGGTGATATGATTGGTCTTACTATATTAGCAGGCTGTGGCTGGTTGGTTCAGGCTTTGCAGGTCTTGCTAAAATTCACTGAATTCACGTTCATGAATAATGTGACTGCCATCCTTTAGTTGTTCAGTTGCACCATAAATAATTTGTTTCATGCATGTGTAATATTTTCAGTAAATTGACTGATGGGGGTGGGCATTGAGTTATGTAATAATGAAGAACTTGAAACTATAATTAGTTTTAACCTAGTGTGCTATCAAAATAATCTGTAACTCACTTTCCTCTGAGTTACTGTTCTAAGTTGCATTTAATAATCACAATTCATAATCTGTTAAATTTTTGATCATTTCAGTGTTTCATGTTTAATGTTTTCATTTGAAAAGTGGATTGTTTCTCTGTAAATGGATCAGTATTAGCTGAAGTCACTTTCTTCTATGAATGTAATAATTTACAATTGACTTCAGTTTTAGGAGTTTTGACAAAAAATGCACCTTTTCCTAGATAAAGTTGAGGGGGGGAAGATAACTGATTATTTCAGGTTAGTATGAAATTATTCCCTGTTGTTACCAGCTGTGTTACAATTTCTTACTTTACATGTACTAGTGGTACATCATAAGCCGCACAATGGCCCACAAATAAACTTCACAAATCATGCTTCTATTTTTATCATCAGTAATGCCTGTAGTGGGCTCTGTCATTTAACTTCTGCCTTGCTGTAAATAAAACTTATTTTTCTGCCATATATTGCTTCCTTAAACTTCCCATGAAAATCTTTAGCCTGAGAGAGATTTTTCTCATGAGGAATCTCTGTGGCATTGTGGTTTGCTATGAAGGCGAGGGCAGATTCTTGCTCCATTTGTAAACCTTTGCAAAAACAGCTTGCTAAGTGGTTTTGGAGGAATTTGTTTGCCTGCTTTCTGTTTGCTTTTGAACTGGCTTGCTTAGCACTCTTGCTGGACGTGTTACGTGGAGTAATTGGGGAGGGAGGAAAGAGAGAAAAAAAATAAAGTGCCACATGTAGCATAGAATTTGGTCGACTTGATAAAGAAACAGACCTAAGACTGCCGATTTCCCTGGACACCCGTCAAGTACAAACATTTTTGTAGCTTTCACTGCCCAAGGCAAGCTGGAAAGAATTGCCACCCCTCCTAATCAAAAGCCACTTGCACAGTAAACAAAATAGTCACTAAACAATTTGCTGCCCGTAATATTTTGGTGACCTGCGTGACCCCTTGTCCCGCCTGCATGGCACAGCTGTGCCTGCAGCAGCGTCACTGCGGAACTCAGGGCTACAGCATTTGGGTGGCATTTGGCATCACATTCCTGAGCTCCATGTTTGTGGGTCACAGCATAAATTCCTCATCTGAGCAGAGGCTGAGATGCCTTCTCTAAATGGGAAGACAGAGGTTTGTGTCAATTACAGGAGGAGCAGAAACTGCTTGTGTATAGGCTCAGGTGGTGCTTTCCCTGTGCAGTGTGAAACTGCCCAGCTCAGCCATGGCACCAGAAGCAGTGGATCTTCCTCACCTCTTACCTCCATCTCCATCTGCAGGGAAACTCCTCCTGTTTGACCAGGGAGTGATGTTCCTTGGGGTTACCCAGCAAAGCAGCATTAATAGAGGCAGGGATAAGCTCATGCCCTGCTGGATGGTTTTATTTACCTTAGATCATGTTTCGTAGTAGCTGCTTTTGAAGCCCTTAAAAAGTTTGAGCTGGTTTATTGGTTTTTTTGGGTGGTTTTTTGGGCTTTTTGGGGGTTTTTTTGTGTGGTTTTTTTTGTTGGTTGGTTGGTTGGTTGGTTTTGTTTTTTGGTTTGGTTTGTGTTTTTTTTTTGTTTGTTTGTTTGTTTGTTTGTTTAAATTTATTATCTATTGTAAGAAAAGGAAATAGCCAAACCATTACTACACATGCATGATGTTTATGAGCAGATGAGAAATGCAGGTTTGGTCCAGTAAATGTAGTAAAGTACTGTATCAGGAAACCTAAATGCACCTTTTAAAAACTTGGTAAATTTAATTTTGGGAAACAGTGATAATTAAAAACATAGCATTAAGCAGTATCAAAATTGTGTTTAGTTCTGATGAGCCAGTTCTCTAATTCAAAGTTATATATATGTTTGTTGACCAGGCTTTCTAAATGTTTTTCAGACTCAGATGAAAAATGGAAATGACAGAGCCACCTTTTTTTACTTTAGTCAGAGAACTCTCAAATCTCAGTTTTCTGCATCTGATGACCACAGTGAAGAAAAGTATCAAATATTAGCAAATACTTAAAAAATAATATGTGCTACATGACTGAGAAGACATTCTTAGGAAAAGATGCACCCTGTCCATTTTCATCTAGAGAAATTAGATCTCTTTTGATCTTAAACATCTAGTTTTTCCTTCAGATAAATGAAAATCACAAGCTCACCTGTGCTTTTGACCTGATGAGACTACAAAGAAAGAATGGTTCTCTTTGACAAGAGAGGAAACATTGACACAGATCATATTCATTTTTTTTTTCTAAATAAAACAACAAAGATTTCAGTACATAGTTTAAGTGGTGACAGATTTTCAGGACAGTATTTTGAGATTAATGCTGTGTTCCCTCATGCATTTCTTAATTACTTCAGTATGACTTCCAAATTTTTCTTTACAGACTTTGGTGCTGATTTCTGATTCCTTTGTGGAAGGTTTCTGAACTTAGATCTTGCCTGCTTTTTAGAATTAATTTAAGAATAGTTTCTGATTTTTTTGTAAACACAGCATGAATTGTGTTTGCTCTTCATCCATCATTAGATAACAGCATTTCTAGTTGTGATGGGGAGAATGCATTTGATCGAATAGTGAAAAGAAGTGATGTGTCCAATGTTGTTGTCCCCTAAAATACTGTGAGTTAAGCTTTCTCAGGTGAGGAAGATGTTTTTGTTTAAGACATTGCTATTTGTCTTGGCTCTGCCACTCTGCATCAACATTTTGGGAAGACCATTGTGTCTTCTACCTTTAGAGACTTTTCCTATTCTCTTTCCATCTTCCCCATTTGGGAGAATGATAGAACAAGCACCTACTTGGCAATAGTACTGCCCTGAAAAACATGGAGGCATTTAATGGCAAACACCTCTCAAAGACATGTAGTTGAAAAATGTGAAGGCAGAGAATAGGGTTGTGTCATGTGTAAGAAGGTAGGCTGAGAAAAGAATGGTGGAGTCAAGCTGTATTAAGGATATTAATTAATACCATAACAAGTTGACATTGCAATACTTGGCGAAAGTGCAGAAATCTGCTGGATCTGGAGGTAAACTACTGTAAAACCAGAGCTGTGTAGCATAGAGAGATGTGAGTCACATGAAAGTGATTTGAAGACAGAACTGAATGCAATTACTGATTTTCATCATGGATGCTTGTTGAGAGTAGCGCAGATAAATCACAGCTCAACAATTAAAATTTCACGTCTCAGGTTCTGTTACCTTGGTCCTCAAAGAAAAATTTGAATTGTATATTGGAGACATCCAGCAATAAAAGAGTTATGGAAAAACCATGTAGATTGGTTATACCATTTGTTTTGAAAATCTGTAAGTTATGGCTATAATGTACAAAATGCCAACAGATGTACATTTATAATGTACATTTTATATATGTACATGCATTTATAAAACAAAAAAAATCCACACTGTAGTGAACTTTATAAATTTTTAACTTCTAATAAGGAACAGCAGCCATGTTGTGTGCTTGTGAGCCAAAAATCTGATTAATTTTCCTCAAATGCCTTTCTCCATACCCAGGGTACCAGATGTATTTCATTTGTGGCATCATGTGTATGTTCCTTGATATTTTTATTTGATTTATGACACTACTAAGCCTGAATCTGTTAAGAACTTCACATGAATGTTATTATTTTATGACATCATAGTATGTTGCTTTTTGTAACATCCTTAAGTTATGTACACAGTACCACAAGGATTATTGAAAAATGGACTGGACCTCAAAATGAAGTTCAATTTTCAGTGGCTCTCTGCTTTCCCTTGGCAGCATATCAAAGCAAAGTAATAACGTTTCAATGCCAGTATTTTAAAATGTAGCTCAGATGTTTATTGTAAGGTCAGATCTGTTCCGTTTCACTTGCTGCTTCCTCCTGCTGGGGGAGAGGCTGCTTTTAGTTTGCAGAGATCCATTTCTCATGGGAAGGTGAGCTTTAGATACCATGATCTTGAGCCCTGAGAGGCAAATCAAAATAACACATCACTCATTTACTGCAGGCATTGCCTAACTTAATAAGAGTTGTTCTGGAGTCCGAGTGCTCAGCTGAGATGGGCAGATCAAATTGATTATATTGCTTGCTAACCTGTCTGATTACCTCATCAAAGTGTTGCACCAGCCATGTAGAATCTCTCCACTCGCAGGAAGGTCTTCAGTGCAAAGACTGTGAGCAGCCTGCCCATACAAAGCTGAAACTGTGATTCCGTGTGTTCTGGATGGTGCCTTTTGAACAACTACTGAGCCTGTGTTTGCAGGCTCTCAGGATGTGTTCCTTGGGAGCCTCCTCCTGAGGGTAACTGAATTCCTCACCTTTTACTATAAAATGGCTAGGGTGATGTGAATGTGGACCTATGTTCCAGTTACAATGTGCACATTTAATAGAAAGTACAAAGTAGTGGAAAATGCTTGAACTAATATTACTTGTAATGAATAGAATGCATTTAGCTTTGGGGGCTAATTTTTTTTATTTTCAGGGTGTGCATGTGCAAGGGGATTGTTGGTTTTGTAGCTTTTTGTGATGGATTAGTTTGTGGTTTTCAGGGTGGGCTTTTGGTTTAATGGGTTTTTTTTTTTGCTTTTTTTGTTTTGTTTTTTTTTTTTTAACTTCCTAGAGCACAGCCCCAGATTTTAGTGAAATAGATCCTAAATATCACTGCAGAGACTCCAGTCCTTGCCTATGAATGCAGACTGGCCACATCTGCATTCAGATATCTGTCAGTTCCCTCAGATGGAGGTGAGAGGAGAGAACAGTTTTTTATCTGCTACTCATGAACTTCAGACTCCCAACATCCGATGACAGGTTGCTATTTCATGCTCTGCAGTTTTGTTTCAACAGAAACTCAGTATGCTGTTCCACTGAATGACTTTGTGTTCTCCCTGTTGGTGACACTATTGCATTTATGGACCAAAAGCATATTCACATGCACACAAAGACACATCTGGAGTATAGCATTAGAGAGGAGCTGTGCATCATGCACCAAGAAAGGAAGGAATTTTGCCGTAACTTTACAGTCTTTTAGATAGATCATGAATCTGCCTGTATTAGCCATCAAAGCACAGGATTTCAGTGATTTTTGCATAAGATGTTCATGGTAATGCTTATCCTAAGGAGAAATATCTCTGGATCAGCAGTCATTACTGTAGAACACACTGGATAGTATTTTCTGAAATATACAGCAAGCATAGCATGGCTTTCTTTATTCCCTTTGCAAACTGGCATTGTTTTTTTGGAGAGGAAGTGAAAAGAGATGCTTGTTCTCATGAGTGAATGCCACAGGTGTCTTTTTGAGGAATTCAGACATTTGAGGAAAATTGAGAAGAATACAGATGGCAGTTGAAATAGCCATTGAAATGTTAAAGTGTTTATTACAATGGGGCTTTTCCATTCAGATTCCTTTTGGAAATGAATATTTAGTATTCTGGTAAGCAAAGCAAGAAGTGCCTTCTATTGGAATAACACAGTACTTGGGTTTCTGAAGGAAGATTTAGTTCCATTTTTGTGATGGATTGATTCTGCAAGTTACTGAGTGTTTCCATTGTTCAGGTATTTGTATTATGTTTGATTCATGTAAATGTTAGAAGTTATCCAGTTTTCATCTTGTACCTAGGACTCCCAGTCAGGGAGCAATCCTGTTAAACCAATTGCTGTAGAAATAATCCCCAGACACTTAGGAGGCAGTCTGGGCATTTGGAGGGTGTTACTGTGTAATCTTTGCTAAGAAACTTAGAATGTTGTGACTAATAATTGAAAAATCAAGACCGCATAGAATGCAATAGCTCAATGCTTCTCAGCAAAATAGTCTTGACACAGACAGTAATAGGTTAATTGCCACATCCAGAAATGAATCCTAATGATTCCCTCTAGGAGCCATTATCACATGTGGGGTTTTCATTGAGATATTTATAACTGTAATCTTTGGTCTCAAAGCTCATGTAACTGTTCAATCCAGCAGAGGGGTTCAGAAAGGTAATACCCTGCTCTCATCCTTAGGCTTTGCTAAAAGTAGAATTTTCAGTTCTAGTTCAATCAGTCAAGCCCCTGCTATTTTCAGGCATTATTCCAATCTAACACAATTTGAATGTCAAGTGTCTTGTGTTTTGTGCTCTCAAGGCCCACAGGAAAGTCTAGACACACAGAAAAAAAAAAAAAAGGAAAAAAGAAAAAAGCTGCATTTATCATAGGAAGAGGATCTTCGAATATATCAGAAGATCTGTTCCTTTTCTTCTCTGTTCTTCTGTGACTAGACTGAATCATGATTGTAAAACAAGAGTCTGTTCAGCCAGGTCTGTCTCTTCTCTTTCCACCTGGAATAAATTGCATAAATTTGCACAGCATTGCTTTGGCATAGAATCCTGAAGTGTGTCTTAATTTTGCAGTACTGAAAGTTCCCTCTTGAATGAAGCCTGTCTGTATTTCTCTCATTTGTCTGCAAATTGTATCCAAGGATTTATTTTCTTTTTGCCCTTCCTATATTAATCCTGGTACCATGTTGTGCTACTGTCATGCTTGTCTGCATTTTGCTAAGAAAATGTTTTTTAAAACTGTTTTTTTTTTCCTGGTGTAACACCTCTTTTATTTCTGTCAATTCTATTACTGTCAGTCTGAATTTGAGGGGATTATCTGAGCCTCATAATTTTGTAATCCCTAGACAAGATATTCAAAAAAACAGTGAAAGATCTTGAAGGAAAGTAGCACCACATAAATTTTGACTCACACTGTGTCACATGTACACAAGTAACCTCATGTTGGTCATTCTAATGAGTTTGCATTGTATGGTGCAGTCAAACATGAAGCAACCGTGCTACTTCTGCTTGCAGCCAGTGTTTGTACAATTCACCTGCAGTCAGGTGGGCCTTACATGAAATAAAAAAAATCATTTGAAAATACTCAAGTCTGAGGTCCTCACTCTGCAGCATAGACACACAAATTCTAAGTTTCTCCTCCTCTTTTGTTTTCCCTTTTGTGCTGTTGATACTTGGTGACTTTGCAAGGATGGGTGGTTTTTCATCTCATTCAGAATATGGTTTAGGTAGTCAACCAAGAAGATAAAAATAATTAATAATTGTTTGAGAGCATTCACCAAGTGCCAGTCACTAGAAAGTATTCCAGCACTGGATTTTTTTTTTCTGATCATTGGACTTATTTTGGCTCTTGAGGAAAAAATATTTAATGTATGTACTAATTACTCTTTGCTCCCTTTTGTGGACTGATGACAACATTAAGATTTCTCTATGATGTTGCAGTGTTTTAGGTGAGCTTCAATAGTCAGCAGTGTCAAGTAATTTCCTACATATTTCTAATTAAATCTAATACTAGTGATTCTTCATTTATTTTTAAGGCATCTGCACACATATATTGGATTGAGGGGGAATGTGAGGTATATTCAGAGAGATGCTATAACAAGATTCTATGAACAGCCTAAATAATAATCTCAAAATATGTGAAATCAGACATTTTCCTGTTAGCTCACTTGATATTTCCCCCTCTTTAATGGTAATCAGTTAATTAGCATTGTCACCTTAGCTATTTTAAATGTTGAAAGCAACACACAGAGGGAGTGAATACCCATTTAAGGGTTACTTTCACCCACAGGTACTCCCTCATGATATGATAGATGTTGTCATCTTACTGCAAAAAGTTCCATACCTTCTTGATGATTTATCATAGGCAACTCCTCACAGCACAGCCAACAAACCCCCTCTTTTATAGCACTCATCCTCATTGGACACAGCTGTGGCCTATTAAGGCCAGGCCTGTTCCTAATCCTTGGTAATTAGTACAGCTGCAACTCCTCAGGTGTGAGATTACCTTCTGCACTATCTTTATTTTCTTATATTCTATCCCTCCACAGATGGACATAGAACTTTTTGAGTCCTCTGCTTTGTTATGGGCAGCACTACTGTGGCCTGGCTGTGAAATACTCTGTACTAGCCCGCACCAGTCACCGAATGCTTTTTCTGAATTTTAAGGTCAGATATCTCTGTTTAAGAATAATGATGATGAAAGCCTGAGGTCTGACTAGATACTATTAAGCCAACTAGTTTTCTGCCTGAGGCCTACTGGACATGATCCAGTGATACTATAATCCGTGGGATTTATGGTTTTTATTGCTAGCTAACCACATCAGTGTAAATACTGTTGGGCTGTCTCTGCTGTCTCTTCCACCCCCTTTGGCAACTGGCAGGTTTCTTCCCCTTGTTTAATACAAAAGCACAGTGTTCAAGCAGGGTATTTTTTCACCATTATCCATTTGCTAAGGAAATGAGCATCCCTGTGTTACAGGGAGGTTCTGCTTTGAGATCAGGCATGCCTGCTCTTTGCTGTGGGGATGCTGCTGCAGCTGTGTCCATGTCCATTGGCTGGAAGGCTCTCCAGGTTCCCCCCAGGGAATAACAGCCTTCGTCTTTTAGCAAAGAAGCAGTGCACAGAGCTGTCACAGTAACTAGCGTATGACTAAGGACCTTTTAAAAGTCATAAAGAATAATTGCAGCTTTGGAAAATTAGACCATAGCATGCCCAGAGGAGTGACATGTGGGAGGGTGACAAAAGCCACCAGTGTTGGGCAGGCCAGACAGAGGAAGGAAGGAAGCAGAGGAAAATCTGTACTGGTGTTTGTGGAGGGTCATTGCATTCGAATGTGTGCTGGTTTGTGAAGCTGCAAGGAAGGTTTAGGGAGGGTTGTCCCCTTTCCCCTTGAAGCATCCATAGCCACATGGACGGGACTGCCAAATGTGATCTCTAGAAACAGGTGGTATCCTGGGGTATGCAGCAGAATACAAAACATTAAGTGTTCCCACATCTGCTTCAAGACTTTTTTAATGGATTGTTGAGAGGAGTGCTGCCATTTTGTCAGTGCTGGGAATTTTTGTTTGATGCAATGCAATTCAAATACAACACTCACTTCTGCCTAAGCATTCCTGTAATTTAATGAGAGAAATCCCTAATTTTATTTTGTTGTATTTCTTTTCATGGTAAGAAGTGACACATTGCCTAAAAGTGATATATGCTTCTCTCCTATGTTCTGTTGTTGTTCCTAAACCCCTTTTGGTGCAGGGGCTTAAGCCACTGTTTAAAGCTGCTGACTGATTGAATTTATAAAATAGATCATCAGCTCATTTGTAAGTATGCACCCATTTGATATTTCAGCAAGTTCTGGCTTTTTACAGAAACTGTAGGTGCCTGGATATTTAGTTTGTTAGTTAATCTGTTTATTTTTGTAAAGACAGTCTCCCATGATCTTTCTGCCTAGGTGTGCTCCAAGCCTAAGCTGCAGCCTGAAATTAGCAATGCTTTGATGCCTCAGCACCTCTGTCAGGAGCGCAGGTGAAAGAGGGGACAGGAAAAATGGGAGCATCAGGGAATAAAGTAAGGTTCTTTAAACTAGAAAACAGAACACCTGGAAAGGCAGGGAGAAGGAACAACAAAGAAGAAAGAGAGGAGAGCTAGGGAAAAAAAAACTTGAAACCTGAAGCCTAAAAGGACTTCAGGCCAAGAACAGTTAGCATAGAGAACATATAAAAGCATCTATTCTCTGTTCTCACTTTCCTTATTGCTAGTGAGTGAAAAGGAAGAAAAAAAAAAAGAGCTAACTTTTTTGGCATATTCTAAAGATAGAATAAAAGGAACAGGAGCTTATCCAGTTTTTTACTAGATATTTAAGTCATTACTGTAGCACAAAAACTGCCCTTTAATTGCTGCACTGTAATTGTAGGTATTTGTTTCTTACGCTGTTTAAGGTCACATAAAAACGAATAGAGGTAAAAATAGGTTTGTGTTAAGTGCCTCAATTTTGAAACCATTTTCTGCTAGCTATCTGCAGAGACAGTACTTTCCCTTTAGTCTCCTGGTTTGACTGTTCAGTAGATACATTTTTTAATTACCAAATTGGATTTTAGCAGGTGTAGTCAGTTGATGCATTATGGGTATAAGAGATTAGTGTTTAATCCTTCTTTTTATTACTGTGTAGAATGGTGTGCTTGGGAAAGTATTAAAGGTGCATTGCATACTCCAGAGTACAGAAATGACATTTATTACTGAGTTTTCTTTCAGCTAGCATCATTTAGAAAAAAGCTGGTCCAGAACTCTGCAGGGGCCTGTAGGCTCATCTATAGTGAAACTGCCTTAATACAGAGTGGAAGAAAATGGAAAGAAACCTTTTTGTGTTTTAAAACAAAAGCAGTTGTCGAAATACAAGTACTTTCCCTCTTGAAGATGATTATTCTCTTTTTCTACATTTTACTTTTTCTGAAATAAAGACAAAAGGGATGTGAAAAGCACAGATCTTTGTGCCAGTGAGTGGTAGAGGCAAAGACTGAAAAGGGTCAGTGAATCAGATATAATTTGGACTCTGTTTGAGATACCAGTCCTGTGTTTTGCTGATGGCTGGTATTCCTGTGCTGAAAAGCTGCAGAGGATTTCTATCGAATAGAAAGAACATTATCCCCATTTTCATTCTGGCATGCCTGTTACGACTTTGTTCTGTAAACAAAGAGGATTATGGGAACTGGAAACTAGATGGCATTTTATTAAAGAACTGTGTGAGTCTTTCCCTGTGAATGCAAGAATCAGGCAGTCTGGTGATAGCTACCTGTGAAAGAAAATACTTTAAAAATAGACCTTAATGTTTGAATTATTAGGGCTCATAAGGAGGCATTAGGGTTCATAAGGCCTCATGAATGTAGGAAGGAGCTTTAGTATTTCCCAGTTGTACCTTGCAACAAAATACTTTAAAAGAAAAACTTTTACAGTATTTGTACAAATTAGGAATGAAAAAGAACATGTTGCAGAAATAGGGAGAGAGATTTATGTCCAGTGTTCTTCTGTCATGTGGACTGCCAGGTTGCTTTGAAAGTATGTTATTTTAGGAAACATACATATTTATCTATCTAGAACTAGCAGTCTCAGGAGTGGGGCAGGAGGGAGAATTCCACTGAGTCACAGTTGTGGTAACCAGTGCAAATTACTTTTACCAGCATAACATACAACTTTTATAAAAACTTAGGGTTTTTGTACAGTAGACTACTTGACATCCTGTTCCCCCAGAGTAAAGTCATGTATCAGTACCAGGTTTTACCTAATGGCTGCTGCAGATCACTCGAACTGCTTTCAATTAATGAAGAAAGTGTACAGTATGAATTAAACCTAATTCTTGCAAATCACCTTTCCTTTTAATTATTGTTTTCCTAACTGAATAGACAATTAGCAAACAGTTCAGCATGGAAAAGTGGGAAGTTGAGCTGCTATTAGTCAGATCATGAAATGCCTAAAGTTGGTAAATAGCTTGAATACATCCTCAGTTTCACCTCAGTTGAAACCTTCTGATTTGACACTTCTTCACCACTTGAGAGCCTCATAACCTGGCTTGCCCATGGAACCAGGCTGTAAAGATTTTGAAGACAAGTGTAAATAGGATTTAGAAGCAAATGGGCCGTATTTGGCCCTCAGTAAGTGGCAAAACTCCAGTTGGGCTTGTGTGACCTGCTGAAGCAGCCCTCTACTCCAAGTGGGCGGGGGTGGCAGAACACAGTGCTCAGCACAAGGCACAGGTTTTCAAAAGCAATTATTGAATTAGCAGGCTTTGGTAAGTAGCTGTCTTTTGACAGCCAGCTTTCTTTTCAAGTGTCACAGTTTGGTTAGTCCAGCAAGGCTCAAAATGAGTAGTGCTTTGAGATTGTTGGATGGTCTGCAGTATGGGATAAACTACACGTCATAAATATAAAAGCAGAGAAGAAAAAGGGACTAGGAAAAAAGACTAGAAAAACTTTTAGAAACAATGCTGGTGTATGGAAATATCTCTAAAGGATGTAATGACAAATGGAATTACAGTACAGGTAGGGAAATGCTATTGCCTAAAATAACCTGATAATATTTCATATTTATTTTGACTCAGTAATTTCCGTAGCTAATATTCTCAGTTTGCAGATGCAAACAACATTTTTCTGGCTGATGTAGACAACCCATATATCAGAAAATCAGGTATCAAATAATATTTAATAAGATTTCAAGATGGTTTCAGGAAGTTCTAAAATCAGACTAAATGTAAGGGTGGTGATGGAAAAGGCAAGTTAGAATGTATTTTAGTTCTTTGTGATTATAACAGTTTGCCAGGATGTCAAAAACCTAGTTCTTTTGAAGGTCATCTATAATTATAGTAAAGGATGTCTCATGGGCATTACACATGCCACTCCAACAAGCCATGAACTGAAATATGAGCATGTGCACTATGCCAGTAGGACTAACAGATCATTTTACAGATACAGAAGTAACCAGTATGAATAAATTACTAATTTATAAAGCAGGGGGGGTGGCATTATATGGGGTTTCTCGTGTAGTTTTCTCCTGCTTCTCTCTCTGAGAAGTAAAGACTTGTTTAATACAGAGTGTTCTTGGAGAGTGTTCAGATATTAAATATGCAGATGGCTAGACAGTTCAAGCAGAATGTTTCCATAAAGTTTCTCCATCTGTCAAAGGTAAAAGTGGTATCTAGTAGGTAGTTGTACCTAAGATACTTTCTGATTCTGTTTATTTTATCTGTTGCAAAACGATCCCAAGTGGATTAAATAGCTATAGGTTTTCTGTTTTATGATGCATGCTCTTAAGTGTATTGCTGAAGTACATGTTGTTAGCACTTGGCATTTGTTGCAGTTTTCCATGAGGTCTACTAAGTGAGCCTTTGCCTTGAGGTTGCTGCTTAGGCATTGAGAAGAGCATTCAAGAGGAGTAGCATTCCAACAAATTTACAGAAGGAAACACACTAGTGTGCTTGTATGCATGTGGATGTTATCTGGATGTGAATTGAATTGTTTTCTAAGTGCAGAAAATCCAGATGGCAAACTCAGTCTCACGATCAAAATGAGTAATGAAAATTCTGTATTAATATTCTGTGTTGCACATGAATATATATGTTCATGAAATATTGTACAGTGGACTGTATTATTAACAGCAGTTTTTTGCTCAGTCCTTGTTTGGATCAAGTAATTCTGATATTATTTGCCTGGGACAATAAGAGCAGAATCAGGTTGGCAAAGAGTGCAAACCAACATGAGCAGCTGTATTTTATAGATACTATGAATCATTCATCTCATTAGACCTGAGCAGGAGTGGTGGTGATCTCTAGTGCACTTTAAATGAATTTGCATGTCTAGTTCTTAATGTTTTGTACACTACACATGTATGCACATGTTGTAATTACTTCCATGCAAGAGTGTTAAACTGAAAGCTTCCTTTAATATCATGGAGCTGTAGACTTTCATTTTACAATGTTGTAGTCTCAGAGGTCCTCTTCTATTCTTTACTTAATAGAATATACTTGCCTTGTTTTTAAGACAAGAAAAGACTCCAATTAGGAAATTAATGGTCTTTTGTCTTAGGGTATAATATTTAATAATAGTCATAAGCTAATACTAAATACAGTTTTTCTTCTGTTGAAAGACCCTACATTTATAAACGCTTGTGCACAGCCCTATTTTGAGCCTGTGAACTCAGTGCATTTACTCCCATGTTGCATATTACTGCTTTTATATGACCAAAAGTATTTTCTAAAACTGAAACAGTTATCTTTGAGTTTGATTGAATACTTCCCAGGGCTTTCAAATAATATACTTCTAAAAAGCAAATACTTTCAGAAGATGCACAGGATACTCAAAAATCCATGGGTTATTTTTACTGATTATGTTACTCTTATCTGATCATTTATGCGGAGTGTTATGAAAAAACAGTAAAATCAGATACTTGATTACTCTTTCTATTGCATATTAAGTAACTAACATTCTGCAGATTATATCTAGTTAATCTTTTTTTTAAGTGGAAAAAAAAATCTGTGATTGATCTGTCAACATAAAGTGACTTGTGGAAAGTGTGCCTCCCTTTCCTGTGGTTTTTAGAAAAGAACATGGTTGCATAAGCAGTCATTATTCACAGTAAAACAAAAAAATATTTCCTGTAGCATTTTTGCAAAAAAAAAAAGTCTTTGCCTGAAAACCTACTGTCAGAAATCACTCTTTGTTCATACTAGTTGAACACTGAAAAATGAAGCAAAGTGATCTAAATCGAATTTACAAGACTGATAGCCATGTGTTTGGGGGGAGAGTAGCTACTGCACAACCTGTACTCTGTCAAGAGAATTTAATTATAGATGGTTATACTTGACTATAATTCGTTAATGTGTGCTCCTTGCAAAGGGAGAATAATTCTCACATTGACAATTTTATATGTTTTTACCAGGATACTGTCAGAGGAAGGGATTTTCATTGAATTTCATGATACGGTCGCCTGGGGGAAGAATATCAATGAAGTGGCTAGCAGGGTGGTTTTTTTGTTTTATTTTTGTGCTGCTGGAGTCTCTATGTAAGGAGATGGGCGAAAAGAAATCTTCTTTATGAATTTGAATATCTAAAATAGGAATATATTCTGTTACTGTGCAATAGTTAGGAAATATTTTTATGAAATATTGTTGTGATATCTTGGTCTTTCAGACCATGATGACAAATACTCATTTTAGCTTTCACCTTTTTGAGAAACAGTAATGATCAAAGTTTAGATTAATCTTCATTCTCTTTCTCACTCTTGTACTTTTCAGAAGTAAATCTGAGAAGAACCAGAGATAGAGCTGGCTCTAGAACTGTTTGTCCTTTTGGTCAAGACACGTTTTTGAAAAGCAGATTTTGAGAGCAGTTGTAGCTGAGATGAGATGAGAGGCTAGCAGAGGCACAGGGCTATGGGTTATGTTGCTGGCTGGTGGTTTTTTGGTTTTTTTTTTTTTTTTTCTTATGTGAACTGTTTCTGAGAGGTTTGTTTGGGAACAGTGGTGGCATTTTAAGGATGCCCAGCTTCCTCCATGCTTAGGGTCTGAGTCGTCTGTGCCTCTGTAACCAAGTACAAATAGCACTGTTTAATAGTCCATTAATTAGTAATTAAATTCTTTTATTGTTAAATGTAGTGACTTTGGAGTAAACTGGTCTTGGACATCTTTTTATTTCTGTGCTGGGCAAGAATTACAGAATTAGGACTGTGATAATTTCTACATACTGGAGTAGTTGCTTCAAGTAGTAGCTTTATATTCTTGGCTTAGAGTCATGCATGTTCTCATTTGGCTGTAGCATTTCAACCTCATGTTGCAGTGAGCTGACTCAAGCTGCAAGGCCCATGTTGAAAAAAGCAGGGGGTCAGTGGGATGGTTAACATCTGGGAACTGGAACTTCTGCCTGCCAATTTTCTCCTCCCATGTTACCTGCGAAACAGAGGATCTGACATCTCCAAATTCTGCAGACCTGTAGCCTGTAGGTTATAGGGAAGGAAGTCATTGTACCTGATAAAGCAGGTAGGATGGACTTGAGGATCCATAGGAACTTTTAAATACATGAAAGCTTACATGAGAGACTGCATATTAGAAAACCACCCTCTTCTCTTATGAGGAAGACCAGAGGCAGCTTCTCCAAGGACGATCACAGGAGCAGCCCTGCTAGTGAGACTTCAGCCTTTTACCCAGGGAGATTTGTTCTTTCAGGGCTCAGTGCTTTGTGGACATGGCATGCTCTTCTCCCCAAGGGGAGGCTGGCCTTTCACAGGAAAAGACCTTCAAACTCTGGGGTCTCTCTGGAAAGAGCAGTATCCCTGCCCAGTTGAGCAAGATTACAATTAAAAAGGTTGATGCTGTATCATTCATTTAGATATCTGATGGACTCTTTTAAAATACAGTATTTTCTGTGAGGAGAGGGCAAATGGGGGATTCTGGATAACTGAAAGAGTGCAATAAGGAAAGAAATTTGTCTGTCATCTGAACATCAGCCTGGTCCTTAAAGTTCAAATACAAAAAAGTATGATTCTTCTTGGTACCTTCCTGAAAACGGTGCATTACAGAAGAAAGCATATGATGCATGACATTTAGTAGTGATTTTTCTTGAGAGGGACCTTTAGGTTTTGAAGCTAAATAGTTTTTGCATGGTTTAGCACAATATAAAAAGTGCAATAACTGAAATGAGGCATAAAGCCTCATTTCATCTTCATCTTCACTATGTGGATTTCAGCACAACCTTCATAATGGTATTTTGCACTTCTATTGCCCATACAATCAAAATATTTCATAATGCTTTGGAAACATTAAAGAGTGATCATTGGTTATAAAAGCACACTTGCATTTTTTTACTTACTATTATTTGCAGTAACCCAGAAGATAACTGTTGGTGAAAAGAATTGAGTAGAGAAGGCAGTAACCTGTTACCAGTTCTTTTTGTGGACAACACATCATTATGTCTGCATTCGGTTCTACTGACTTCTTGTTCCATTGTGTGTCTTTCAGACACAACAAAAGGAAGGAGGGAGGAGGGAATTAAACGAGAATAGGTAATCCCTGAGTAGATCAAGGGACATGTGTGGTACAGAACATAGCTTAAAAAAAACAAAACCAAAAACAACACAAAACCCCCAAACAAACAAACACAAAAACCCAAACCAAAAGAAAAACTCAAGGTCGTTAACTTAGGTTTTCTCTGTGAGGTATTTACTGCCTCCTCCATCTTGTCAGTGAGGGACAAGGAAACTCAGTCCCAGAGCTCATAAGTAATCTTCCTGAGATGGCACAGCTGAATCACAGGCTGATGTGGGCACAGAATTTAATATTTTTAACATATTTCAGGGTTTCTGCCTTACCCCCACTGGCAGAGAAAACGTGCTGGAAACAGAGTTGTGTTTGCAGTTATGGTTGCAGTGTAATGAAATTTTTTGAGTGTTTTTAATGACTCATGTTGACTGGATCTTTGCAAAGCTTGAGATGCAAACCCAACTAGCAACTGACTGAAGTGTACCATAGGACATGGAAGGAGCAGGTTTCCTTGCTGGTGATGGGGTAAATTTGTAGGCAGGAGGCTGTTCCTGTCAAGGGTTAAAATCTCAGCCTAGCAGTCCACAGAAGAATATCATTGTTATGTGGCATGGACTGACTGGTAAAATACAAGTCCTAACTTGTAACTGCATGTGATAATAGCAGCAGCAAGTTAAGCATCTCTGCTTTTGAGTTAGTTTGTTCTTAGTGCATTTGATGTCACCATGAATTCAAGTGGGCTGCTTTTTCAATTTTGTTTTGTTTGCCATTTTTTGTCTCTTTTACAGTGAGGTTTCGAAGCTGTGATGGAAACAAAAAAATACACTTTGGTAGCAGTGAGCCAGAAGATTTCAGAGTAGGTGAGGATGGTGTGGTCTATGCAGAGCGAAGCTTTCAGCTTTCAGCAGAGCCCACGGAGTTTGTCGTGTCTGCTCAAGACAAGGAAACCCAGCAAGAATGGCAAATGAGGGTGAAGCTAACCCCTGAACCAGCCTTCACAGGGGCTTCAGAAAAGGTAAAACAAGAGCTTAATGCAGCCTGTATACATGTATCTCCACAAAGAGGCATAAAAATAGGGGTTTAATTTTGCCTGTCATGCACCTCTCCATGAACCAGCTTATTAATGGACACCTAGTGCATGCAAAGCTGGAGCTTTAGAAGGAACTTTGATCATCTTCTATTCTGTAGTTTTGGTAAGGCATGAAAAGACATGCCTATTTAACTATATAGGATTCTTTGTGTTTGAGCTTTTTGTTTGTATAGCTTGAGATTTATACCTGAATTTAAGTCTCACACAGCCATTTCTTTATTTTAAATTGCTTGAAAGTATTATAGTATTTATTCAAGCAGTTAAATATAACCACAAAATAAACAAATCTGTGGTAGAATGCATCAGTCACATTTATGAGATGGGAACTGTAGATTTACAGCAGTAAGTAGGAAAGCACTTCTGGCAGGGAATATTGGCTTTGTCTTGTCCCGTCATAATCAAATTGGAGACTGTAAATTATTCATGATTCCAGCATTACTTGGTAAGGAAGATAGTCTCCCTCTGCTGGAAGCTGCCATAGGATAAACCATGTACTCTAACAAAAATCAGACCTAGCAATGTGCAATTAGCAATGTATTTACTTTAGAAAAGCATATTAGGTTGTTTACCTTTTTCTGTCATATTACCTGTTGCCTGCTGTTTCTTGTCTTCTCCTTGAAGGAGAAGTGTTCAGTTTACAGATAAAGAACAAAATTTATTCATAGATTAACATACCTATAATAGGTATGCGTTTAAGATTTAAGCATCATGTTAAAAGTAGGTAATGTGGTTATGCAATGCATTTTCCTGAGAACACACTGGAGACTAGTGCTGTGTAATCCTCATTTGTTTGCTTACTTGGTGATTGTGTTAAATTTGCTAAGGCATGATTTTAACAATGGAAATACTGTCATTTTGTTCGTGGAAGCACTGTAAAAGAGCAGATGCTTAGATGTGCCAGTGCATGCCCTGTTTATTCCAAAGCCTCTATTCAGGTGTCCTTACCATCAACAGAATGTGTAGGGGTAGAATCTGGCCTTCACTTGGTGTCTGTTCATACTCTGCAATGTAGTTGCCTAGATTAAAAAAAAAGTTCTTATTTTAAAAGATTTGGAAGATGTTTTTGTCACCCTGTTTCCAACCTTAAGCAAGCTAGGTGTGTGTGCTGTCATCCAAAGGATGAAATGACTGCAGATAGAGAAGGGAATAGGAAGGGAATGTTGACACCCAGCAGAGATTAATGCCCAGTGTGTAAAGTGGGTCATCTACTGCATCCATCATGGCTGACATAGGTTTAAAATAATTACAGCATTAATTCTATGGGATTTAATAGGGTCATAAATATTTGAGACATTCCTTACCAGTATGTATTAAACTTCTCTTGGAACTCAAATTACATTATAGCACACCCTGATCTAAATTTAGAGTACAGTAGCACATTACCTGAACTGAAGCTCTAGCTAATGAGAAATACATAAAGGCATACTATTAAATTCTACAAAATATTAACTACTTCTCAGAAAGTGCCAGATAGTTTACACAGTAGTGCCATGTTATAAATGGTTTATAATTCCCTTTCTCTTCCTAGTTAAATAAGGAGAAAAAAGGTTTCTTAAAATTTGGCAGTGAAATTGTAAACAATATTGGTTATTTTCAAACTGCACTGTGAATGCAAGTAAAACAGTTCAATCAACACAGAGAAAGGACAGTCTTTCAGTCAATTATGTAATTGTACCTGAGTTACTTTATAATGTCTGCTAGTAATTCTCCTTCTAACATGTGCTTAATTTTATCTTGTACCTGGGAAAGGACCAAAGGAAAATGGAAGAAATCATATTTCCATGGCAACAATACAAGCACAGCAGCCCTCTGAAGAGGCAGAAGAGAGACTGGGTTATTCCTCCAATCAACCTACCAGAAAATTCCAAAGGACCTTTTCCTCAGGAATTAGTTAGGGTAAGGAAGTTAATAGAAGTGTGGTTTCAGTATCCCTCAGAGAGCTTTTGAAGAGATTTTGTGTAAATGATGTCTTGTTCATCATCCAGACATTTATCAGAGGCTTTCGGGTTGGTTTCTTGTTGCTGCCTGTGCATTGCATGCTAGGATGCGTCTAATTTCCTGGGGTTTAACTTGTTCCTATGCATCTCTACTGGTGGACCTTGTTTTGGGTGGTAAGTGTGTTAAGGGGTATCTCTGCTGGTATCTCAGGAGTTTTCCAGTCTCCTGCACTGGTGTTCTCTGCCTGGGAAATGGTGTGGGAGTGAACAGGAAGCAGAGTGCACCAGGAGACCAAAGGAAATTGTATCTGATGGGGTGAGGACAGCAGCTCTTCCACAGGATTCTGCTGCCCAGAAGTGGCCACTGCAAGGAGCGACTGCAGGAACCAGCCTCCTCTGGGCTGGCTTCCAACCACGATACTGGCTGGTCATGATCAATTTGTTGGAACTTGGCAGAACATTAGCCCAAGTTGATAGGACACAGTTTCACTCTGATCTGTTTTATGTGTGCGCTGGTGATTCAGCTGCTCCTCACAGATGCACTGCCCTTCAGTTGTTTCCTTGGAATATGAAACAAGTTCAATGTTTAAGCAAATATGGCAAGTTTCTAAAGAGCTGGCTTGTCATGGAAGAGAGCCTGTAGCTTTGGGCTGAGAAGGTATAGGAGAAAGGGGAAAACACAAACCAGGCTTTTAATTTCATGTGTAATTTTATGATACTAAATGTTTTCTCTAAGATCTAAACAATTCTGCTTAAAGTATTTGCTTGTTTTTTTTAACACAAATAATTTTTATTTTGAGAAATAAACAGGGATAATTTTACATTTCTGAATATCCTTTGACCAGTTTCTAACGAGAAGTGCTGTTAAGAACTTCAGACTTTACACCAACTCTGTACCATTTCCAGAATAATTATTTTTGCAAGTACATCTTAAGGAGCAAGAAGAAGATAAATAGAGCTGCTGCTTGTCTCAGCAGCAGTCCCATCCTGAGCTTGTTTGTAGCTAATGTAAACTTTATCTTTTTTTGACACACAGATTAGGTCCGATCGTGATAAAAGCCTTTCTCTGCGGTACAGCGTGACTGGCCCAGGAGCTGACCAGCCTCCAACAGGCATCTTCATCATCAACCCCATCTCAGGACAGCTGTCTGTCACAAAGCCTTTAGACCGGGAGCAGATTGCTTCTTTTCATGTAAGAGTTTAATTTACCACAAATCAGATTATAAAATTGAAGATGAACATCTGCTTCAAACATGACTTGAGCAGCCAGCATTTAGTTTTGTATGAGATATGATTTGAGGAGTTTGTAGCAGATTTGTATTGTACTTAATAAGGCTAACTCTTACTATATTTAAGCAGCTTAAATACATTAACATACGTAAACAGTGATTAAATGTATTTAGGTAAAGTAATTTTAAAATATGTAAATATGGGTACTGTGGCTTATATTTCAAGTACAGGCCATTGATCACAGTCTCCACTGAATTGTATACTTTCCAGAAGTTTATTTTTAATTCAGCAACTTAAATTAGGATGTGACTGCTATTAGAATTGCAGCAGCAGCTGTGATTTGAGAAATGGATGGGAAGAATAACATACCAATTTTTATTTTAGGGCCAAATCTAAGCATTTTAATAGAATTGTAAATTAGGCCTGTCAGCTTATGAAAATGATATTCTTTGCTCTAAAGAAATTGAAAAAGTAGACCACAGATTCCAGTACCAGTGGAAAAGGAAAGTTGCAAGGAAGACAGGGAGAGCAGGCCGTGACCTAAAGTTTCCTGTGCTTTTGGGAAACCATGCTGAAATCACCCAGCTCCTGGAGAGTGTTTTCCAGCATGTTGTGGATTAAAACACTCCTTGCCTGGTGCTCTGGGGAGCTCTTTGAGTACTGCTCCCAAACAGAGGACGCAGCAGGAAGCATCTGGGGGGGAGGTGTGTGTGAAAGGCTCTCAAACAACAGCTCTAGCATCCATAAGATTTTAACTGAGAATTTGACATTGGCAATTCAGGTTTTACTGACTTAGGAATTTACATTTATATGAGTAATTTCCAGAGTGGTGAGTTAATAATGCCATCTTGCTGCTTTCTAGTAGCTTTGTAGCCATAAGATATGTGTGTGTGTGTATATACATGATGGGCATCAGCAGGACTGCTATAGGAGGAAGTTGCTCTTTTCCCTAGCAGTGGCCATGCTCTGGACTAAATACACAGATTTACATCTAAATCTCCATCTTTTTAGAGAATGTTTTCTAATAACCATTATTAAAACCAGAGTTCTGTATGACAGTAGGCACTAGTAGTAATCAAAATTACATGACCTAAAATAATTTTTATCAAGTCAAAGAAGGAAGTCTGCAACTTAGAATAGCTTGGAAGCCTGAGCATCAGTTCCATTAGCAGCTTGGAAATTTAAAAGGTTGATATGAGGGAGCAGTGGCAGATAAGAAAATACACTGAGCTAAAAAAGTCTGGCCTGAAATTTCCTATTATTATATCTATTTGCACCTGTATGTTGTGCAAATTCTAATACTTTTAATGATTTTTGCAGCTGAGAGCACATGCAGTGGATGTAAATGGAAACCAGGTGGAAAATCCTATTGACATTGTTATTAATGTCATTGACATGAATGACAATAGACCTGAATTCTTACACCAGGTTTGGAATGGGACAGTCCCTGAAGGATCAAAGCCAGGTAATATTTGGACTGTTGGGAGGCAGAGGTATTATTTTGAAGTACCATATTTACAGTATCATTTTGAAGGTGTGATGAAGGCAGTGCCTTCAGACCCTGTAATACTTTGAAAGGTGTCTTTAGTGTGATGAGCAAAATCTCAGGTCCTCTGTCTTCTTATTTCACCCTATTTTTAATGCACTTTTTAGCATGCTGGGATTCATTTCCAAAAGGCAAAATTGTTATGTGCATGAACTAAAGCCAGGGGAGGCTTTTAAGTATACGACTTCTGGTTTATGGTTTCAAAATCCTAATTATAACATCACAGTTCTTACATTTATTTTTATGATGGACATTGATGTTCATTTAGTTGACAGGTCAGGGTATAAGAGACTTCTGAAATGTCACTAGATACAGTTCTAGTTCTGATTCCCAGAGGCTTTGCAAATACTGGGATTTGAAATCAGTGTCATTTGAATTCTTGAGAAAACCTAAGTGTTGTTCAGATCTCATTAAAATTCTAATCAGCTCAGACTAAAGTTTGCACTATGGCTGAAACCACTTCCTTAATTTGTCAGAAGTGCAAAATGAAAGGTTAGCACCAGAAATGTTTTCTAACTTTGCAGTGTTTACTTGGCATTTGAGATCTATCTCAAAGACTTTTGAAAGAGTATTATTTATATTGATTTTCTGTCACTATCAGTATGTCCACCGATTCTGAACAATAAGTATATTTCCTTTGGCCCAATTAATAACATAAGTATCTAAACATAAGATGTTCTTTTGTTACAGAAATGTTATTTGTGGCAGAACTGTAGAGTTTCATTGTTTATGTAGCTTCTTCAGTTATGAGCAAATCTAGTCTTCTATAAACATAGAGTATTTTTATCTCCTCTTATGTATTTTAATTACTCTGTTGGTGAGTCTTGATTTTAGCCAGTTTGTTTTAAGTAAAGAAAGACTGTGCAGATTTTACCAAAAGAAATATGTGCTTTGACCACTGCTTGGAAAGTGATCTTGTATAATCTGAGTATAAACTGTTTATATAACATCAATTATTTATCCTGCTGCTAGGGACCTACGTGATGACTGTTACTGCCATCGATGCTGATGATCCCAACGCCCAGAATGGGATGCTGAGATACAGAATCTTGTCCCAGGCCCCGAGCAGCCCCTCTCCAAACATGTTTACAATCAACAACGAAACTGGTGACATTATCACTGTAGCAGCTGGGCTTGACAGAGAGGTAAGGCAGGTCTTAATCTCCTGGGCTGGGTTGCACTTAATATTGTAAAGATTATGGCTCGGGGTGGTGGGTGGGTGAGAGGGCGAGTGAGGAGCTGGACATGAGCTGACAATGTGCGCCTGCAGGCAGTCATATCCAGGGCTGCATCAGAAAGAGCATGGCCAGCAGGTCAGTGGAGGTAATCTCCTCTCTTCTGCTCGTCTGAGACTCCACCTGGAGTGCTGCATCCAAATGTGGGGTTCTCAGCACAGGAAATAAGTGAGCCTGCCTGGAGCAAGTCCAGAGGAGGGATGTGAAGATCATCAGTAGGTCGGAGCACCTCTCCTATGAAGATAGGCTGAGAGACCTAGGGCTGTTTAGCCTGGAGAAGAGAAGGCTCTGGGGAGACCTTTTTGCTGCCTTCCAGTACCCAAATGGGGCCTAGAGGAGAGCCTGGAGAGGGGTTTTTAATAAGGGCATATAGAGATAGGACGAGGGGAGATGACTATAAACTGAAAGCAGGTGCATTTAGGTCAGATAAAAGGAAGAAATTATTTACTGTGAGGGTGGTAAGATGAAGGAACAAGTTTCCCAGAGAAGTTGTATATGCCCCATCCCTGGAAGTGTTCAAGGCCATGTTGGATGGCGTTCTGAGCAACCTGGTGTAGCTGGAGGTGTCCCTACCCAGGGCTGGGTGTCTGCAGCTAGATGATCTTTAAGGTCACTTCTAGTCCATACAATTTCATGACTCTGTGATATATTTCTCCCCCTCCTCAGTCTTAGCTTACTCCCTTTTTTCACCCTGTTGACCCCAGTTGTTTTCCTAGTCCCAGAGTTCAAAAACTCAGAGGAGAGATAATTATGTTATGGATGAAAATTGGACTTGAGTGTTCCATACATGTAGTTACTCTTGGCTCTCTGGGGTCATGGAAGGGATCTTCTCTGATAAGCTTGTTTGCTCTTAAGAAACAGATACATCTAACAGATAAACACTAAAGCAGAGCAATGCAAGAATAATAATAATAGCAAGAAGAAATAATCTGTCAGTAATTCACTGCTATGTGCTGAGCAAGGTGCATCCTGTCTAGACAGTTCTTCACTGTGCCCACCACTGGAGAAGGAGCGTGCCAGATCCTCTGCTCTGATTCACCCATCTGTGAGGTTGGCAATAAAAATATTTCCCTCCCAACTCCAAATCTGTCACACTAACTGTGCTTTTGAACCACTTGAAAACTTCACAAGAGATATGCATTATTTTATAAACAAGCTGTAAAATCCTAACAAACCTCTTTTGAATACATCTTGTTTCAACTTCTGTATTACTAGTCTCATTTTAGCTCATTAAATCCAAAGTACTGGATTTGCTGTTCATCTTTTAACTGCTTGTTTATAGTTATTTAAAATGGAGAATAAAAATGCTTTCTGAAGTTCTGTGTTTGCTATTAATATTCTGATGCATTTCAGTTTGAAAGGGGCAATCAGAAGATTTGAAAAGCTAAACAGACTGTTAGATATTGCAATTAATTTTTGAGGTTTTATTAACATTCATTCTATTTAAGTTGGTTTTGAAGAGAAGGGATTTGAGCAAAGGAAAACCCTGAACTTTACAGTATTGCCCTATTAAATTAAAAGAATGATGGGCAGCTTTGCCCTTGTTTTTAAAATCCCCTGGTCATCTTTGACAGATGAACTTTCAGAAGGACATAGCGATAATTCTTGAGGTTTTATCGCTTGGTGGCTAGCTATACTGGAGGGATTTAACTCGGAAGAAACCAGCTGCCTGTGGAGCTTAGACCCTCACATTAACAGTTGGAAAAGCCTTGTCATTCACCATCAGTTTTCCTGATGGATCACTCTGCTGACACCCAGATGGGTATATATAAACATTTCTTGAACATGTTGGATATTAATGATTAACGTTAAATCATTCAAATATTAAATTAGACTAATATGAAATAAAATGGTTTCCTTCCCAAGCTTTGCTTCCTCCATTTCCTGAGTCATTTTGTGGAAGTCAATTAAATTAAAATGACTGAGAGTCTAGGGAGCCAAAGCTGAGTCGTCTTCTGACAGTGAGCTGGGGAGTGCCTTGTTGTCCATGTACCCCAGATGGTCTGCCCACTTCTGCCTTTCCACTCTTTTCTATAAGTCATGTCTCTCCTGATAAAGCTCTAATTAAAGTCATAAAATGCTAGGCAGAATTTTAAATTCTTAAATAATGTGACACATTTTTTCTGGGAGCATAAGTGTTGTAGGCATTAAAAAAAAAAAAGTGGTTCCTCTGATAGCATTCCTCATCTGCTGGTATTTTAGATTAACATGCACAATGCATTATCTATGCTAACATGCACAGGAGGAGATTTGCTTAGGTAAGGAAACTCAGCTTAAGGCAGAAGAAATCTTTCATTTGTTATCTCAAAAGATGCTGTTTCATGAGATCCAGCTGCTCTTATTTCTTCCGTTATTGCTGTGGAATTCACTTCAGCATTAAAACATCTGCCTTACTGCTGGAGGTGCTGGAAGAAGTCAGGCAGGGTACTTAAATTTACACACTGACATTCCTGCCTCACGTGAGGTTAATTCAGTGAAGTGCTCTTTTATTTGGCCTGTGTTGAAGTGGAAAGATGTGAACTGATGAGGTCTGCGTTCTTTCTTGAAGCTGCCAGTTTGCTTTTAGATGTGTTGCTGCTAAGTCTCTGTGCTGGCTGCTGACACATGCTCCACAGCTCATTCTGGCTGCTTCTCAAACCACAGTAAAAAGAGACCACCTCCCCCAATTTCCCCATGCCTGGAAAGTTGTGTGCTTGTTGATTTCTGAAATTTCACTCCCAGCAGTTGATCTGCTTTATGCGAGTGCTGGGAAGAGGGAAAAAAAAAACAAGGAACGAAGCAAAAACACTGATTTGCTGTCTTTTGGGGCACTTTCTGGGGAAGTTTTTAGTGTGCTGGTTCTGTTGGAATTAAGTAAGATGGCAGTAAGGAAGCTGAGTCTCTGTGTAATAATAATGGAGTTTTCCTTAATGAAATTTGCTTCTTGGGATCAATGTATTAAGACCCAGATGAATCAGAAGAACCTGCTGTTTCAATAACATAGAATCATATGGCAGTGAGATTTGCTTCAATACTGCTTTAGATTTTATTGCTTCACAGTAAGTAAAGTATGATTTTTTCCTGGATGAAAGTGGTAAAAGCATTTCTTTGATTCCCTCATGACTGCTACTCTTATTGGTGTCATGAAGGAAACATTTAAGATGTTTAAAGCCTATTGAAGGTCAGTTTGCAAGTATATTTTCCAAGCCAGAATTCATGTACATCTATGTATATATATTTATGCATTATTAAACACGTAGACATTTCTGTAGATTTAATACTAGTCTTGCATTTTTAAAGAATTGTGGGGTGCATATGTAGCAATACATATTTGGGGTGTCTTGTAAGAGTTTCTGTGTGAAAGAGAGCATGAGCATAAATCGTTGTCTTCAGTGGGAGATAAAGATCCATAGAGCTTATTTTTAAAACTTTCTGTTCCATGACTCATTGTTGCTGCTTGGAAATGTGCAAACCGTTAAACCTCTCATATCTGTCTTACTGTCTGGCCAAAGTTTAAAAGAAAGCTAAATACTACCCATGGAATTATCCTTGCTTATTTTTTGTATCAATACCTGTAATTCCTGTTTGTAAATGATGTAATTCTAGGGGTTTCCTGCTTAGGGTCAGGAGTTAGACTCTCTGATCCTGATGGGTCCGTTCCAACTCAGCATGTTTCATGATTCTATAAACCGTTTCCATGAGGAGTAATCTGTCATACACCCCACTCTTTAGACAGTGGAAGAAAATAGTGTACCAAGTGGGAAAAAAACCCCAAAACATAAAGATAGGCTCTTTTTGAATTATTTTTATTTTGCCAAAAGGTTTTTGCCAGTGTTAGGAAACCATTTGTGAAAGTGCTGTTTCAAAGTAATAGCAGCTCCTTATGTTTGTGTCCGTTCTTTTGGGAAGAACTGAATGGTAACACTTCTCTGCAAGGAAGGATGATGAACTGGAAAAATGAAGGAGCATGCGCAATATTTGAGAGCAAAGAGTTAAAATAAACTTTTCAGCAATTCTACACAGAAAACATCTTTATGATGGCTTTTTTTTTTAATAGAACCTTGTCGATGTTGTTTTAAGCAGCTCACCAGGCTGAGGTCAGGTCTCTGCCAGGCATTTCAGGTGCTTAGGGACCCTGGCCCCAGTCCAGCTGTGAGGGGGGAGCAAGTGCCTAGCTCAAGAGCCGTTAGCAGCAGTGGGGGGAGAGGGGGCCCATGGCTGCCATACTCGGCCAGGGTGTTTAACATTTATGGAAATAGCCCGTTTGGTGCTTCCCTCCCCCTTTCTCCAGTGCCCTTACTCGTCTGTGTTGGCCCCGACATCATTGGTTTCCATAGAGATCACAAGAAGTTGCAGCAGCAGTTTTATACTCAGGCTTGGCTGAAACAAAACCTTGGCACTTGTGGCCGTTTGGCCAACAAACCTACCTTGGCTCAGTGCTCTCAAATGCTTTTGAGGACTTTCCCTGTTTTAGTATAAAATGCACTCTGGCTCTCTTTTCCCCGTTTGAAAAGCATTGTTAAACCTGTGATCATGCATTAACTGTCTAAAGTGGTTTGATTTATTAGAGTAGGAAGTAGTCAACCTGTCCTTACCTTGATGGTCTTTGAAGAAAGTCAAGCAGTAGTTGAGTATAAGCAACCTGCTGCTGTATTCCTGTGGCACAAACGTTACTCCTGTCATTTTGGGTGATGCTAATGAGAATAAACAGTGTGATAGGCTCCATTGCTTAGCAGAGTGCAATTTTTGGGAACACCCGCTGTCCTATGGTAATGTTAGTTTTGTCTAAAACTTATGTTGTCATTTTGTGTTTTAGAAAGTACAACAATATACATTAATAATTCAAGCTACGGACATGGAAGGAAACCCAACATATGGTCTTTCAAACACAGCAACTGCTGTCATCGCTGTGACAGATGTCAATGACAATCCTCCAGAGTTCACTGCCATGACTGTAAGTACAGGATAGGAGTTACTGAAGGATGTGCATATTTATAACCCTTCTCTGTTTCTCTCATTATATTCAGAGACAGTAAATATTTATTACTTATTAAATACCATACTGGCAGGCAGAATCAAAATATGTGCAGAATATATATCCCTTACATGCTGTGTTCTGCTTTTGACCAAAAGGCAAAAGTTGACAAGGGAATCGAGCCGTTGGTTCTCTGGGTGGCCTCAGGTAAACTTCATTAGATAAATTATCAGAGCTGCAGTGAAGAGAGATGGGCTGCCCCGCTTTGATGAATGTTCAGTTTGGTGTGGCCCTTGCATGCTCCCCCAGATGAGGTGAAGTGTTTCCGTGGTTTCTGCAGTTCTACGGGGAAGTGCCGGAGAACAGGGTGGATGTGATCGTGGCGAATCTGACAGTGACAGATAAGGACCAGCCTCACACGCCGGCCTGGAACGCCATGTACCGCATGACCGGGGGGGACCCCACCGGCCGCTTCACCATCCTCACCGACCCCAACAGCAACGACGGGCTGGTCACTGTCGTAAAGGTAAGGTGTGCCTGCCTTTCAGAGAGTTCAGCAGAGATGGAAGAAGTGGGAGAACACCAAAATGTGGGAAATGTGAATTCCTGAGGCCAGCATGAATCTGGAATGAAATGGATGCTCCCTTTCTTGTGGAATCGAATCTGTCTCTTCGAATGTTACCTTGCTAATGCTATCAATAGTATTCCGCCTGCTCAGTTTTAAAAATCAGGCTAGGCTATTAGAAATTGCAAATCTTGAATCTTTATTTGCTAAAAGTTAAAAATTACTCTGTGGAAAAGTGTCTGCTTAGTATTTTTTGCTAGTCTAAACAACTTCCTACCTCCTCAATTAGTAGTCATGCGTGTCGTCTGCACATTTTATGTCAAGATGTTCCATTAAGGAAGAGATACAGGCAGTCAAAGCACAATCAGAGAGGAAAAAATAATAGGTGGGAGGGTACTTCTACAAGAGACATTTAAAGACTGGCTATTTTTAAAACCTCATTTAAATACCTTTTATGGAATAACCTGTCTATCTTCATTCTCTAGCCAACACAACTCTGTGTTGAGGGATGACTTATTTCAAGTGATAATAACAATGTGATTCTATAATTAAACCTGCCAGGCAGTAGCCCCCTTTCCTCATGACCCACTGATAAATGTCTCATCTCTGAGTTGGCCTACTCTGGTTTTGGCTGATCCGTTTCAAAGTCAAATGTGCGATGCCAGTAATACCATTTGGAAATTTAAAATACCACTTTTCCTTTTCTCTCTTTTTTTGTTTGTTTGTTTTCTTTCATTTCATTTTGTTTCATTTTATTTAATTTCATTTTGTTTGATTTTAATCCTCCCAGTCTGTAGGTGACAAAAAGATACAGCCTACATGCAGCATTAATAGTAATTCACAGTGGGTTTTTTTAAGAACTGTCTCTGGTTTATAACTGCTCTTCCCCAGAGGTACCAATTGTTGCATTGCAGTCTTCCAGGAAGAATTATGTGAGTGTCTGTGCTTTTTAGCACTACTTTAAGTGCCCAGACACGGGAAGAGTTGGAAACCTGCCTACAGTTTTTATTGGCAGTGCAATGAGTTGATCTGTCAACCTGTAATGAAGATTAGATTGTCTCTCGTCACTTACTTCATACTGTCACATGCCAACTGCCCCAGTAAGGTACAGGGTTTTCTTCCAATCTGGGATCTGTGTGAGTAGTACAGTGCATAGTACAAAGGGAAATCCTGTCTCCAGGAATGCCTCAACCCTGTGCAGCATGACAGTGGAACTCTAGATTCACACTGTTTTTACTTCTTCTTAAGTTGGAATTCTGGCTCAGTGAGGAACTCTCCAAATGGAAGGTTATCTTCACTGGGAAGGTGGAAGCTATAGGTGTATCAGAAACCAAGTTGAGTGGGATTACCAAGAGTCTTTCTAGTGGGATGTTGAGAACATGAGAATCTCTGATCTATGGGAATAGCTATAGTCATGAACTTCTTTGAAGGAAACTTCCATCCTTCTAACAGAAAGAGGCAGCTTTCCGTCCCCAGGAGAGATCATCAGGAGGCACATGTGAGTGCCTGGCACAAAGCTAGGAGCTTCTTCATCATTTTGTGATTAAACTATTCATTTCCTCATTTGTCTCTAATGGCAGTACCAGAGTAGGTTAAATCCCAGAATGATTTCTAAAGGTTTCTAGCTCTTCTGACTTCAAAACTGCTGCTGCTGCTGTGTGCAGAACTGAAACTGCCACATGCTGCTAAGCAAAACCCCAGCGCATGGGCTTGTGTTGAAGCGATACCATGCTCTCTTCAAACTCCATGCTCATTTTTCAGAAAAGTATAAGTAATCTTGAAAAATGTGCTTCAAATTTAAAATGTTATTGTGTGTCCATTGCTACTGTGAGTGAACATTAACACTTCCTGCTCTTTGCTCTTCCCAGCCTATTGACTTCGAGACCAACAGGATGTTTGTACTTACCGTAGCTGCAGAAAATCAAGTGCCTTTGGCTAAGGGGATTCAGCATCCTCCTCAGTCAACAGCAACCGTGTCCATTACGGTCATTGATGTGAATGAGAGGAATGCCTCAACCCTGTGCAGCATGACAGTGGAACTCTAGATTCACACTGTTTTTACTTCTTCTTAAGTTGGAATTCTGGCTCAGTGAGGAACTCTCCAAATGGAAGGTTATCTTCACTGGGAAGGTGGAAGCCAAGTTGAGTGGGATTACCAAGAGTCTTTCTAGTGGGATGTTGAGAACATGAGAATCTCTGATCTATGGGAATAGCTATAGTCATGAACTTCTTTGAAGGAAACTTCCATCCTTCTAACAGAAAGAGGCAGCTTTCCGTCCCCAGGAGAGATCATCAGGAGGCACATGTGAGTGCCTGGCACAAAGCTAGGAGCTTCTTCATCATTTTGTGATTAAACTATTCATTTCCTCATTTGTCTCTAATGGCAGTACCAGAGTAGGTTAAATCCCAGAATGATTTCTAAAGGTTTCTAGCTCTTCTGACTTCAAAACTGCTGCTGCTGCTGTGTGCAGAACTGAAACTGCCACATGCTGCTAAGCAAAACCCCAGCGCATGGGCTTGTGTTGAAGCGATACCATGCTCTCTTCAAACTCCATGCTCATTTTTCAGAAAAGTATAAGTAATCTTGAAAAATGTGCTTCAAATTTAAAATGTTATTGTGTGTCCATTGCTACTGTGAGTGAACATTAACACTTCCTGCTCTTTGCTCTTCCCAGCCTATTGACTTCGAGACCAACAGGATGTTTGTACTTACCGTAGCTGCAGAAAATCAAGTGCCTTTGGCTAAGGGGATTCAGCATCCTCCTCAGTCAACAGCAACCGTGTCCATTACGGTCATTGATGTGAATGAGGCCCCATATTTTGCTCCAAACCCCAAGCTCGTGCGTCAGGAAGAAGGGCTGATGGCTGGGAGCATGTTGACAACTTTTACTGCTCAGGACCCGGATCGTTACATGCAGCAAACCTCCATAAGGTCTATATGAGCACTTTGCAATGTCTGTGTTATGGAATGGGTGGGGAGCAAAGAAGTGACTTGTGAAATGACTGCATTTACTGTAGCGCACAGCTATCCCAACACATCCTGTGGGTTTTGTGCAGCTCTCTCCAAAGGGATTTTTTGGCTGTAGAGAAGGTAAACTGACCAGGTGTTTAAACTGGGTCATTTTCTCATCCTAAGTCCCATTCCATCAAGACTGAATTCAGTTATGCATCTGTGGTAAAGTATATGTTCTATCCCAACAAATTTAGTCAGAGCAGACACATGCTTCTGTGAATTAAGATCATTTGCAATTAAAATTCAGCAGTAATTTTCACATGGCAACGAAATCGGATTGTTGATGAAATCTTAAGGGTTTTCTTTTCATTTTTTCTCCAGTAATGCAAAGTGGTGGTGTGGTCTGTCTGTGAATTCTTGTACGGACAGCTATGATCATAATTTGATCATAATTTTTCTTATGTCTAAAACTTTTCTACACGAGCATGCCTCATGTAAGACATGGTCGTTATTTGCAAAGCTAAGTCTCTGACTGACCATGGGTCAGGACTCACCTTATCCAGCTTTTTTTTTTTTAGCTCATGTAGAAGAAACTCCAGGACTTCTATTCTGTCTTTCCTTCCAAAATCAAGATGATTGCAATTTTATATTATCTTGATTTTTGGTTAGCTGTTTGTAATACTTTTGCTCGTTTCTGGACGTAACTATCGTAGAAATGACAGTCAGAGAGAAAATTTACCAGATTAGAAGAATGGTTTTGAAAGACACTTCTTTTTCAAGTTAAGATGAGAAACATGCAGTAAAACCAGGGCCTCTGAAAAAGAAATGATACTGAAGTGCTAGAATAATGTGAGTTAGTACAACTAACACTATCCGTTTTTACCTCTCTCCTGCTCTTAGCACTCTGACAATATGAAAATTAGTATGAATAGCTCTGTAGGTGTAGAAAAACCAAGGAGGATCCTGACTGAGTATTTTAATTGAGTCTGAGTATTAATGTTATATAGTTTATGGTAATTTTATGATTTCCTCCAGTTACATGATAACTTACAGGGCAAGGCACTTGAAGAATCGAAATGCAGGACTGATTTTAATATGTATTTCCAATAAATTTACTGACAGGGCTTGATAAATAGAAATTGATATTATGGAAAATAAAATACTATCTTCAAATTCCAAAAATATGTTCAGAATACAAATTAAAATACTAATACTGTCTTTGTTGTCAATGTTTATGTTGGTAGATAAATAACATAACTTATGATTAAATACACAGGTACTCAAAACTTTCAGACCCTGCAAACTGGCTGAAAATTGACCCTGTTAATGGACAAATAACTACTACAGCTGTTTTGGACAGAGAGTCAATATATGTGCAAAACAATATGTATAATGCAACATTTCTTGCTTCTGATAATGGTATGTATCAATATTGTGGTTTTTTTTCAAAAAGCTTTTCATCTTTGTGATTGAATGGCATTCAGTTTTACTGGGGCAGAAAACAGGATATGCTTAGAATATGTCCCGTTGGAAATCTGTATTACTATAAGACTATAATTTCCCAGCTACTTGGGAAATGGCTGAAGAATAATTCTCTGAATTTATAGAAAAGCACTGTCTTGGTTACATTAGTTGAGTTGACAGCAAATTGAAAAAGCCCTGCATGGGAGTGTGGTAGGTTGAGTGAATGCACAGCATGAGTGGGCTTTATGGGGAGTAATGTGTCATTGGAGGGGCTTTGTATTTTCCCACATTCAGGCTGCAGCAGTGCAGAGGGAAAAGTATCTTTTGGTTGTCAGTTTGTTAATGACAATTAACACTGCTCAGAAATTAGTCCTTTGATTTCAGCTGGAGGGCTGTACTGTTCATAACTGATAGCAGAAAGATGGACAGGCACGGTCAGGGACATTTTCACATTATGAGGGAAAACTGAAACACTGGAGTTATTTGCCTTGGAAAGAAGACATGGTAAAAATTTCTGAACTGGAAGCTATATCAGCTGTTTCTATACTTTGGCTCTGTTCTGGAGAAAAGATATAAATGGAACTGGAAGATTATGGGAAGTGGAATGAGAACCATTGCTAGTTATACTGAAAAATTCAGTGCCAAATGGTCGCATCAGTGTGTGATTCCAGCTAGAATTATGGAAGCATCACACATTTGATATGGATGGCAGGAATGTCCAGAAATAGCATGATGATACTCACTATTAGAAAGAATTTAAATAGCGCAGTTATGGTAAAGGGTGATCTTAAGCCTTCAAAGTTAGGAAATAATTTTTCCAGAGGAAAAACCATCCCAATTTTGCACCTTCTTTGAAGCCTTTGATGTGGCCCATCTCTGGAGATTAACTGGCCATCTGGTCAGTGAAGTGGGTGAGTCCATGATCTATGGATGTGCAGTTATTTGCTGAATTTTGCTGAGTAGGGCCATTTTTCTGAGTGCAGACTAAGTAAGAATTATTGTGTTAGCAGGGCCAGTGACAGTGTTAGATTGGTTTTGTAAAAGAAACCAAAAACTGAAGTAAACATGTAAGTGTGTTGGTACAGCTTCGTTTAAATAACTTTGCAACTGGAAACAGGCTGAATGCTATTTTGTTTTCTTTTAGGAATACCCCCAATGAGTGGAACTGGCACACTTCAGATACACCTGCTGGACATCAATGATAATGCCCCCCAAGTGCATCCAAAAGAAGCCACAACTTGTGAAACACTGCAGCCTAATGCTATTAACATCACTGCTGTAGACCCTGACATAGATCCAAATGCAGGCCCGTTTGCCTTTGAGCTGCCTGACACACCTGCTAGTATTAAGAGGAATTGGACCATTGTTCGAATTAGTGGTAATTAACATTATGGAAATCTTCACAGTTTTAAAGAAACTTCTGCAAATATCTTCTCTTTGGTATTATTTCACAATGTACATGAGTTTGGTTGATATGAACAAGAAATCACCTTAGTGTAAGTTCCCCAGAGGACAAGAAATTTTAAGAAAGAAAAGATGGTCACAGCAGTCTGGAAATTTGTTGCCCTGAGTGTCACAGAGCACTTTGAGCAAGAAGTTAACACTGAGCTCAAACATGAGCTGTTTTTACCAATACTATTTTAATCTCATGTGAGCAATATATTACTTTTTAACCAGCACCTTATTTTCACACACAGGCGATCACGCCCAGCTGTCCTTAAGAATCCGGTTCCTGGAGGCCGGCATCTACGATGTGCCCATAGTAATTACAGATTCTGGAAATCCACATGCATCCAGCACTTCCTTGCTGAAAGTGAAAGTTTGCCAGTGTGACTTAAATGGAGACTGCACAGATGTTGACCGGATTGTTGGTGCAGGGCTGGGCACTGGTGCCATCATTGCAATTCTGCTTTGTATCATCATCTTGCTCAGTGAGTAGATAGCTCTCTTAATTTTAACTCCTTTACTCGTGTTTTGCAAGTACAATATTACTTATCTTAGTATCAGGTACCTTGACAAAGACAGGGGAGTTATTAAAGGCTCAGGTCCAGGAATTGTTTCTGCATGTTTCAGTGTTTTGGACAAGTATGAAAAGTTCCTGATTGTACAGGATTTGGAGTTGGACAGAGTACAGCTAGCACCTGTTTGGCACTCAGAGCCCTGCATTGGGTTTGTGAAAGAGATTTTCTATTTATACTCGTGTACACTTGAAGTGTTACATCAGTGAGTGGCCAGGTTGAAGATGTGATTAGTCCCCAGGCTTCTAATCTGTCTTGTGCTGCCAGTACTGTGCAATTTGGTGCCACCCATAGCAGGTAAAAATGCTTTTAAGGAGTGTTCTGATGTTACTACCACTGTGCTTCAGATTAATGCAAATAGGAATTACTGTTGGAAAGTAATGCATCAGAGCCCTTCATGTAAGGCCTGAAAAGAAAGGCAGGTGTTGCAGTGATGTGTATGTTTAAGTACTGCATAAAGCTGTACTAGTATTTTATTTTGTGTGAAGTGCATTGAGTAAGGGAAATGACTAAAAATCATGAGTAAGTGTCTGTCCAGTGTAGTAAATTAGATAATTAAATTAGCTAGCTCTCCTACACATTATAGTTAACTGATTGCCTATTGTGATGGAACACAAGGGAGAGATTAGCCTGGTCACAGTACACTATGCACCCATCTAGAACATAGAAAATTATGGAAAGGAGTAATTAAAAAAAAAAAAAGCTTGGATATGCACGATTGTATACAAGCACGCAGTGCATTTACTTCCTTGATAGAAGAAATTTTTTAAATGCTAGGTATGAAACTAGCAGAGCCTTATTGAAGGAGAGATTTTCTGAATATAGTGGTTTATGAAGCATAGTCTTTCTTAATTCTTTTCATGGCAAGTTTATTTTGCAGATGTGGAATGGATTTGTTACTTACAACCTTGAATATGCAATTGATTTCTAAACTGAATTGCGTATAGTGGTCTGAGTTGAAACATCTCTTACTTAAGCTGCCTTCTGTCAAATTATTAATTTTAAAAAAACCTCCAGAACAGTCAAATCCAACTTCATTGCTTTTTTCTTTTTTTTATTCTTCTTTTAAATCTTCACATTAAATTTCTACAGTTTTTATGGCTGTAGTTCAGAATTAAGGTGTGGCTTTGTCTCTTCCATTTTTGCATTACAGTTTTAGTTTTAATGTTTGTGGTATGGATGAAACGCCGTGATAAAGAGCGTCAGGCAAAGCAGCTCTTGATTGATCCTGAAGATGATGTGAGGGACAACATTCTGAAATACGATGAAGAAGGGGGTGGAGAAGAAGATCAGGTGAGGAAAGGTTAATGGGTTTTATGTATAGATTTACACTTCTCACTGCACTTTATTTTGTTTACATTGAAACACTCTGGTAGGTAGCTAATTTTTACATTAAGTACTAAAGGCAATAACTTTAAATAAAAGACTGCCTTATCTTTTTTTTTTTTTTGCTATTACAGATATACCAATTGCTTGCCATTTCGATAAGTATCTTGTGCTCTTGCAGTAATAGCATTCTGACCAGATTCCAGCTAAAGCTGTTATATTTAAATGAAAGTTAACATTTACTGCCATTTCTGTCTGTAAACTTGCCTTGTTCCCTATCTGGGAACTTGTACAGCAACACAAGTGCAGGGTGCCTAATATCATCAAAACCAAATACAACCCTTTCTTGGTGGTGGGTGAATGCCTTTCTAGATAAATAGTAATGTTGGCTATTGACAGATTTGCCACACTGGGATTTCAAACTTGGAAAGCATTTAGGTTTCAAGTAGCTGTCAGGGCACATCTGTGTTTATTCAAATACTTTCCCAGGCAGGTGCCATGTGCATTTACTCTCATGTCACCTCTGGTTGAACCACTGCTGATATGTCAGAGGACTAGGAGTGATGTGTATATGCTAAGAATAGTATCTTTTCCCCCCTCGCTCTCCAAGTTAGTGGATTTTCAAGCAGTGTGATTTCCTTCCTTCAGAGGACGTTTATTAAGTGCGTTATGAACATGACAAACAGCAGATTTATGCACATTATCAATGGTAGAAGTGAGTGTAGTAATTACAAAGGGAACAGTGCGTATAATAGAGTCTAAGAAATTTTCCAGTTAAAAGCCTTGAAAAATTAAGGGCAATTCTTCCACACATCCCCAGTCTCAGTCATCTGGCACTTGAGTTATCTGAAAAGTGTCTCCCTTCACTAGTACAGACTTCTGTAGTTTCCTTGTGCTCATTTGTTTGTTTATCTGAAATTTGTGTTCCCCTTAGTAATTTCCATGCTTCCTGCATTTCCCCAAGTACTGTTCCTACTTCCTGGCTTTTCTGCATAATGTTCTTCTTAGGCAGTTTTCAAAGGAAACTTCAGTTTATGCAGTTTTGGAAAAATGCTTATGTTAAATAAAGTGAAAACAGCCCTTTGAGTCTATGCATGTATTCCAGTTATTTGTGCATAGTTTCAGTACAAGAACTGCATCCTGTTCGTGCATCTGTTGTTGTACAGAAAAGTTGCAATATTAAAAGAAAATTAGGAAAACTCAGTCCTGTGAGAAGTAATTTTTCAGTTCACATATTCCCAGCTCCTGTTCATCCTGAATTCTCTGGAGGATCTGTTCAGCAATTGTCGTGGATCTTTGATTTTTAATTACTGTCCACACAACCCTCAGGACAGAAGTGAGTTAGGTTCTGTGAGTATAGTCCATTGGGAAGCCGTAGGTGATGGTAGGGTAGTGTTGGGAGGGATTGTGCTGCAGATCAGAAACATTAAGCACAGTAACAATGTGCAGTGAGAGAGAGCAAAATGGGAATGGTTCTGAAGTCTCTCCTCTGCCCGTCTTGTGCTGTGCTCCTCTCCAGTTGGCAGTGCTGTCTTTGTGAGAGGTATAGTCCGGGTGGTGTGGCAGGAGGGAGTGAGACACGCTGGGAGTGCCGTGGGGATTGGCACAATGTAAACTGTCCGTAATCGCAGTGAATGAACATGCTGCACGCAGGGAAAGGAGAACTGCCAGCGGATGGACTGGCAGGAAAACAGTAAGGAATGTGAAATTAGGACCATTTCGTCTCACAGTGGATGTAGAAAGCATCTAAACCTAAAGAATTTTAAGGGCTTTACAAAAGATTGAATGATTTTTAGTCACAAACCCCCTTCTTGCTTTCTAAAGATGAATTTTAAAGCCACTACTGCGATTTAGTTATCTTCACTGCGCCCACTTTGTTCAGGTACGTGGGTCCCTTTTTCGATCCATTGACAATAGGCCAGTCTCTGGGGGGTGTAAGATTTCAGAACTTAGAATGCAGAGATTTTTGAATGTCCCAACAAGTTCTCTGCAAGCAGTAATCTCATTTTTGCAGACCATGGCTTAGCAAAATACTGCATAAGCAAAGCTGCATACATCATTGTGGGCAAAAGACATTGGCTAGAAGGATCTTTGTGTTTTTGTCAATGTTAATGAAAGTATTCAAGTGTCAAAGTGAGTGTTCTAAAGAAGTATGGGACTAACATCAAAAATGTATTTTCAGAATGAGGCCTCACAGGGTAAAACTGCCACTGTTCTATTAAAATCAAGAAAAATTGCTTTGTGTCAATCTTGGATCCATAAGTCATCAGCAAATAACAGGAAAATGCTCTGCGTCAATATTAACTTTTTTATGGTGCACCATCCCTAAAATCCTGAGGACTGATTAATCAAGCAGCTTCAGTAGAAGGCAGTAAACAAGGTGACTAAAACACAGAGCCATCCTGGCCAGGGTGCATCTCATGTGGTGAAATGAAAGGCAATTTTAAAGCCTCGTGTGCGTCTCAGTGAAAACAGTATTTTAAAAGCTTCAGACATTTTCATAAAAGGCAAAGTTACTTTTATTTATAGCCAGCAATTTACTTTTTAAAATCACATGCTTCTCTGGAAGGACAGCTTAAAGATTTACCCTGTGTGGCCTGGTATTTCCCAGATGTTTAGGTTATTTGAAGATATGACTGTTAGGGCTTGAAGGTAAGTGATAGAATTTAGATCTCTCTTTATCCTGAAACAAATTAAACTTGGGATGTTTTTATCTTAAATACTTTATTTATTTGAGAGGTTTAATTTATTTATTTTGAAACTGTGCAAGTTGGGTTTCTTAGCTGTCATGGCAGACCCAGAAACTCCTAAAACATGTTCACCAGGTTCCTTTCAAACTCTCTGTACATTGTATCAGAGTGGTGTCTCCTGTAAAAAATTAGATGAGTTCAAATTCCAGCTAATTCCTCTGAGCCGCAGCAACTGCCAGAAACAAGTTGGAATTCCTCTTTCATTTTGTTGGTGTGTTTGTTTGTTTGTTTGTTTGTTTTCTCCCATGCCAGCAAGTCCAAGGAATTATGAAGTGAAATCTGTAATAAAAGAGCAGTTTAGTCCTTCGTGAAGGTCTTCTGTTAATCCCATCTGAGGCCATCTTGGCCTGCTTTGTTCAGTCTGACAGACTGAATGCTTGTCAAGAAAATTGAGGATCTTGAATGATTCATAGTTGTCTTCTACCCTGGCATGATGTGCACAGGGTCGTGTGATCTCCACAGCAGCTGAGAAAAATGCTATTAATTCTGTAAGCCAGAAAAGCTTTTGATCTGTGGGTCATAACTGAAGTCAACCCGCTCGCCTCCAAAGAGCATTGTCAACACTGGAAGTCTTTTGGACTTTTTTCACCTAGAAAAAGCAGGCTGAAAAACAGGCTCCAAAATATTTACAGCACTCCTGTTGTTCCAGGCAGCATCTGTGTGGGTTCTCTGAACAATGAATGTACCAGCAGAAGTTGGGGATAAGGGAGGAATGAGAGAAAGCAGAAGTATTCCAGATAGAAAACTTTGGATTCTTGTCAGGATTCTGTTTACTATTTTCTGCTTTCAACAGTTGAGCTACCTGACTTAAGAGGGGATGGGCCGTGAGAGGGTTTGAGTCAGCATTATTCCACAGAAGTCAATGTGACTGGTTTGGGAAGGGGAGAAGTGTTGGGGTTGGGGGTTTTTTGGCATTGTTTGGTTTGATTTGGTTTGGTTTTGTTTGTTAAACCCCTGGTATTTTGTTTTGTTTTTCCTAATATTGTATCTGTATCTTAAATTCTTGTGGATGGGGGACAGTATAATTTGTTAAATTCTGAAACAGAAAGTTCAAATTAGGAAACCACAGTGAGTGCCTCTCTTGGCTGTTAATGAACCTCATGATCCGTAGCTTGTGGTTGTTCAGCAAACGGGGAGGTGTAAGGTGCAAATGGTGAATATTCTTTCCTGATATAATGTGCTCTGAACTTCTAACACTAGTCTCAGTTCCAGAGAACCCAAACCTGCTGACTGAGTGTAGGAGCACTTAGCATGTGTCTGCAGCATAGTTCGCACACAGCACATCACAACCCATAACCATCACTAATTCATTTTTGTCACATATCTCGGGCTATTTGTGTGACTTACATCAAGGTGGTGGGTGCTTGACTGGGATCTGTGCAGCATATGTCAGCCTGATAACTGTGATACGTTTTTTTTATCTAATTGCTATTGTATATGTCTCGTTGCACAACATGATTCTCTCCTTTGAGTTCATTTCTATGATGTTTTCTGAATTTTAGTAGTAGTTGCTCATGCAGGTAGTGCTGTTGAAGCAAGTTGTCTGAGCAAGTGGGTGGTATGCTTTTAAAGTATTGCAGATGAGCTGTTTTGAACATGTAGGAAAATGTAGTCCTCAGATCTTTTCAGCACAAGAATTTCAATGCAATGATTTTACTATTATTCAAAGTAATTTACTTGCTGAGGAGTCTTCACTGCCCTTCCTACATCAGGTTTTTTTACATTAATCAATAGCTTGCTTTTTGTCATATTTTTTACATATTTACGTAAAGAGAGAAAATAGTAGCATGTAACACTGTTAATAGCATTAAAAATAAAAGATGAATGGTTTATTGTATGTGTGCAGGATCTAAATTCTGAGCAGAAATTGCTCTTTTATGAAAGCGTAGCGGTGTTCCAGCATTTATGTGTCACAGATAAAAGCAAAATTAGGTAATCCTTCTGAATTTTTGTATGTGGGTTTTGGGGTTCTTTTTCATATTGTCATAACTTCCTGTATGCCCACATTTTGAGCTAACATTAGTCTTCTGTGCTGGGTCTTTCTACCACTTGTAAACATGATAATGGTCCTTACCTACTCCATGAACTTTATAAATCCATGTGATTAGATTTTCTTTTTCACCAGCCTGTGTTAATGAGATCATTTACTCTCAGTTTTTAACCTTCATTTTGCATTGCATTAAGAATAGAACATGTTTTATGTTCTGAAATTTCCAACATAATGAATGAAATAAAGGTTGCTATGATATTCCCCATGAATATACAATACTATAATTAAAAGGTAGTTATTTCAGGGATTGTGTTTGCTTACTAAGACATTAGCTTCACTTTTTTGAATAAGTGACTCATACAGTGCTCCTGTGGAGGAATTACTGTCATTCCTTGGTGAATCTTTATCTTATGATATAAAAAGTAATGTTTTCATAATTCCATTACAAAATTGTTTTGGTTTATTTTATCATATCTAGAACCTCATCCAGTTACTGCATTGCATCTGCAGCTGGAGCTTCACTTTCACCTTTTTTATTATGAAAAAGATAAGCTAGCTTCTTTGTTATCTTAAAAATTATTAACTTGTAGTACTCCAGATACATCTATAATAAAAACAAATGGGAAAAGCAGTATGGCAGAAAGTAATCTAAAAGCAAGTGACAAAGAGCAACTATTGGTGTAGGCATTTTAACTATTCTCCCACCTGCATTGTTTGGTTTGATAGTTCTCTATCTAGTCAGTTCTCTATCTTTGCTTTTTTTGAAGTCTCATAGTTTCAGGAAATGTAAGATTTAAGGGAGGTTGTAGTATTTTGCAGAACTCAAGCAATATTTTATGTGAAAATTTCTGATAGCCTTTTAGGGTGATTTTGCTGGGTTTGAGGGTAGAATATATAGCAGGATTGGTTTTCACTTCTTTTTTTTCTTTTTCTTTTTTTTTTTTTTTTAAGATTTCAGTGGGAACATGCAGGAGTAAAATATTTCTTTCCTTACTTCCCCATCTCATTTTTCTATTGGAGTAGACAGTAATTGCCTTTGGGACAAAAAGGCAAAGCAGAACACATGTTTTATCCATAGGTACTTCAGAGTCATTATTAGTTCTGTTCTCTTTAGAAAATAAAAAAGCTGGGTTTATACTAAGGCTCCATCCTCTAAAAGGGGCAGGTAAAATTCAAATTTCTGCTACTCTTGCTTTATATGCTCCTAAAGCACTGCAGCTGATTGTGTTCAGTGAAAGACACTTACAGGTCTCACCATCAAATTAAGTCAAAGCGACCTGGTGACAGTATTTCTTGTGTGGAGATAGAGCTGAACTTCCATATTTCTTTGCAAAGGGTGCATCCCTTGAAAATGAGAAACAGGTGTAGTGGTTTTGTTACATTACTCATGTGTCCAGTCCTATGTTGGTGGCTAGCCAAAGCTTTCGTTCTGTAGAAGGTGAAAACCCAAGTCATCCCTAGAGTATCACACGCAGTCTCATGAGCAGCCAGGAAATAAACCAAGAGCTCCGAGACAGCAGAGAAGCCAGAGTCATAAATCATTGATGAATGTCAGTCACATTCCAGGCACTAGGCTGTGGTAGTGGAAAGCTCAATTCAGATGTAACGTATTAAAATATTTTCTGAGTTTTCCTTTCTCAAAAAAAGTCCGTCCTGTCTCTGCATAGCATTTTATAGTTTTAGTTCATTGTTATTTCATTCTGTTGTTTGCAGTTCTGCATCATAATGTTCCAGGATACATTCATAAAAGGCAGTTACCAGTTACTGTAAACATTTTTACTTTGTTAGGGTTTTTTCCAAGAACTTAAGTAAATCTTCTAATTTAGAGCAACTAATGAGGACGAAAAAAACAAAAGATGTTTAAAACATCTTCTGCTGTAACTGATCACTGCTCTATGAGGGATTATTACTCAAGTGCTGTTCAGTGAATAGCTGCCTTGCCCAAAAGGAAGTTTTTTAAGGAGGTGATTGTTGAAGGCTGCATTATCCTGTTTTTCAGTAATTACTGGGGAATGTAAAATGGCCTTTTCTTCTATTCTGGATGTTTCTTCTGTTCAAGTTGAGATACTTGAACTGTGCTTTGGCATACTGTGTTGATGTTCTTAAAGTGCTTTGGGGGGTTTTGGAGCCTTCTGCATACATTTCTGGTGATTTGTAGGGCTTGGTTACCTGATTTTGACGTTTAGCATTCTTCACTGGGATTGCATGTTTCAGAAATGTAAGCTTTGAACTAATAATGGTTAAAGTCTTTTCTTAAAGCTGTTAGAACTAAGTGAAGAGCTAATAATGTCAATATTGCAATCAACTTGGAGGGGGGAGGTGGGCAGTGAGATGAATTGATTTCACAAGATGAAACTTCTGATAAAATGTCCTTCTAGCACATTAAGGTTGTCGTCTCTTTAACCACCAGTTGTCAAAAAGGCGGCTATAGTTTCTCCAGTGATAACAGATCCCTTCATAAACAAGCAGAAAAGCAAAAAATCATTCAGCTTGCTTCACTTACATCCCTTGTAGAATGTGAGGTTTCTGTTTCCCTGTCGACTGTAGGTTTGGACTATCAGACTAGTCCAGGTTTCTGGTTTCCAAAGGCCTGAGTTTTTCTAGATGCAAAATGAGAGCAAACTTATATATCTTAGCAGTATTACAATTGAGAAAAATGAAGTAAATTCTCTCTTTCATCAACAATTTTGAGTTTGTGCAGAAGTTTGACAAGGAGAAAACTTGAATGAAACATCTATTTGAGTGTGCTCAAGTCCAAACTGAAGGAAGGGATTTTTTTCTAGAATTGCTGGAGTTGGAGCTAACCAGCCCTAACTAAGTAAATACTCTGACAAAAATTGGCAGCCATATGAATTAGATACCCACAACTCTCGCTGAAGTACATTTCCAATGGAGAGCCGAGACTTTTTCCCCAGTGAACTGCCAGTAATCCATAAGGAGATTTTAACTATCAGGAAGTTATATGGGGAAAGACTGGAGCAAAACCAAAGCACTGTAGAATTGTGGTCCTGAAATTAAGAGTTAAAATGATGGCCCAGAATACTGATCAAAGCTGTCTGTCCCTGCCTATCCCACCACGTTTTGTTCTGTCTTTGATGTGCCAGTTTTCCATTCAGCTGTCTCTTCTGCAGTTAACTCTCTTAACAAACTCTATGTGAGGCTAACCTTTTAAGTCCATTCAGGAGCTTTAGGTAGTGTGTGAAAAGCTTTCCTGTCTGTGAAAGCAGCACTGAGTGAAGAGATGGGACCTCAGCACCTCTAAACAGCTTATGACCTGGCATTTTAAAACATTTTTCCATTTTACTTTGCAGTAATTGAGTAGAGTTGACTTTAGGCAGAATGTTGAAACAGCTGGAGTGGTTGCGTGGTGCCTGGCACTCAGTGGGTTTGGGGAGGTGGTGGATGGGTTGGCCATTCCCCACTGCTGTGCAGTTAGTACTGGTTTTAATGATAGGAGGGGTTTGAGACTCCAAGGTAATATATACAGTGGATCTGTATGTATTAGTGTCATCCAGAGACTATTAGACCTGCAAGATAAATTTTCTCTGATAGAAGGCTAAATGGCGGTGTCATAAATTACCCTAGAAAAGTAAACTAAAGTGGGATTCCACATAAGGACATGTTCTGCACTGCTGTTACCTCACAGATGGCTATCTTTGCTGACTTTCTAGCTATTAGAGTCTACATATGTCTCAAACTGTTAAATACATACAAAAGGATGCCTTAGATGTGGACGTAATGGACTGACAAGCTTGGTTTATATTTCTGTATTGCCACTAACCAGTAAAAGAATTGTATACGAATGTGTGTGGGTGAGGAAAAAAATCATAGAGTTGAAATGAAGAGAGATGCTCTTCTGGTTTTAATACATTTTTATTTAACCATACCAGTTTGAATTCCTCCACAATGAAATGCTTAGATTTAAAAAAATATACATATTTCATTTCTCCCTGTTGATGTTTTCCACCTTTATCTTTTGGGTGGGTATGAAAAGCACTCATGTTACATATTTATAAATTCTAAAAAGTACATTCTTCTCTGTTTGATAGGATTTTCTGATAGCATGTCTCTAAACTATTTTGATTTATTTCACGTAATAAAAAGGAAAGGATAAAAAGTTCTCTTCTGTTTACTTTTCTCTGATTCATACTGCTTCCTGGAGATCACTTACTATTCTGTTTGGTACATGAAGTACCGAAGGGTAGGAGTTAAAGCTCTGCCCCAAGGAACTTGTAATCTAATTAAAGCATATGAAACTGCATTCTCAGATCTCAGTGGAGCTGTTCCACCTTTTTTGACTATGTATTTGTGTGCAGTCATCTGAGAACCCAAGTAACAAATCAGAAGGTGTAGTGGATTTGATAATCAGTTACAGTTCTCCCCACAAACTACCATCACTGCTGTCAAAAAGAGTTCCTCTCCTGTTGAAAAGTCTGGGTTTGGGGTTGCAGGAGGTCATAGTCTCAGAAAGGATCTACATCCCATGAGATAACAGCAGCAGTAAAAGCTTGCACTCCTTCCCTTAGGAGCTAGTAAGGAACTAATGAAAAATAGTCTGAGCAGACAACTTCCAGCAAGTTGAGATTATAAATAAGATTTTTACCAGAACAGCACTGTTGAAAAATTGATATTTTTGATGGGTAGAGTAGCCTATTCAGGATGTTTATAACTGCTTGGACTATTTGTGGGGCAGGGTATCTGGCATACAGCAGAGTTGGCATGAGCCCCCATCTGCTGGTAGTTCTTGAATGGCTTTCATTTAAGCCTTGAAGTCCAGTTCTTTGTTTTGCATTCTCACCAATGCCTGGTAAAGGCATCCTAGAGCATGACTTTCTTCTAGACATGGCAACAGTGAGGAGAATGATAATGATGAAAGGATCACACTGTGCAGAGAGAATTCAGGAATATCTATGTTGAATGCATAAACATTGATCTAATTAAATTTTTTTCCATACATACATACTGCTTATTGGAATTCATACTGCTATGCTAACTTCATCAGTCTGCCAGAGTTTGAAACTGCAGCATCAAGTACTTAATGAACAGATTCATGAGTAATCTCTAGAAAGTGCTTAGAATTAAGGCCAAATCTGAGGAGCTTTGTACTTCTTATGACATTTTTCCCCCTTTGGCTTTCATATTATGGAAGCCACATAAAATCAGCAAGGAGTCTTAAATTCATTCTTTGAAGGAATTAGAAAATACTGCAGAACACTGTGCTTGCCTTTTTCACACAGAATGTATGGCATTTATTTTCTTAGAAAAATAAGAGTTGGATTTGGCATCTTTGCTGTGTGCTGTAAATCATCATTACTAGGTAAAGTGTTTAGTCCCTTAATAGTACTACTCAAATCCCTGCTTCTCAAGGGAAAACTTATGAGAAGCTCTACAAATCTGATGGAATAGAATCAAACCAGGAGATTCAGGGAGTATAAATCAAATAACATCCTGTTGGTATGCAAATAACAGTGTTATTGACTTATCCTCAGTAAGCATTACAATCCTGAAAACAGGACTTCTGGTGAAATGATACTTTGCATTTTCCTTTTTCTCCTTCTCATGTTTCCCCCTGACAGATACTGTTTGAAATTCTGCTAACATACTGAGTCTGTTTCATATTTTGCAGGATTATGACTTGAGCCAGCTCCAGCAGCCTGACACTCTGGAACCAGATGCCATCAAACCTGTTGGAATCAGGCGTCTTGATGAAAGGCCAATCCATGCAGAACCTCAGTATCCAGTCAGATCAGCTGCTCCTCATCCTGGGGACATTGGGGACTTCATTAATGAGGTAAAGAAGCGAAAAAAGGTTTCCTCCTAAGATCTGATAAGCTTTTATATTTTGTTTATTCTACTCCGCATGAGTAGCTGTTATGTTAGAACATAATAACTTTTTAAAACTTCTTCGACAATTAAAATTGTCTCACTAGACAGAAATAAATACAGTCTTCTAAAGTACAGACAAATTTAATTAACTCATTCAAACAGAAAGGGAAGATATATCAATTAACTTCTGTGCATCCATATTAATTACATTCATAGTACGTTATCAGCAGCAACCACAATATCTCCAAGCAGGATTATGCAATGGGTTGCAAGTAATAAACAGAATAACAAAATTGTATGTAGCCTAAACTCATTTATTAATTCACAGTAATTTAATAATGGAAGAAGTTCATTTAATTCTCCTTGTACATTACCCTTTGAATCCAGATAATAGTGGAAATTCAGTACCTTCAATAAGACCAAAAGAATTCCGTCAAATACGATTAGTGAGCAGGGCAGATAAATTAAATGTTATGTAAGTGCTTTTAATACTTGTCTTGTCATAGAGCTTTCAAAGATTTTGCATTATCTTTGATTCTTCAATCTAATAAATGTAATTGAGATTCAGACTATACCAGAGTACTGAAAGAAATTATCCTCATTATTTCTGTCACTGGTCAGTCTTAAATTATTGGTTTTGTGGTACTTATGATAGAACGTGTTTCTTGTGTTTGCTGGTTATAGGGAAAAAAAAAAAAAGCTAACCCAGGATTTACTTCTATTTTTACTTTATTCTGTACTGAATTGTAGTAGTTAATTATTTCTCATATCTTCCTTGTCAGCTGGAGCTGGACACATATTGCAGAGTATTGCAGAACAGTTTCTGCAAACGTGTTTATTCTTGTTTGCCTTGAAGAAAAGTCATGGTAATATACTAAAGTCTTTTGTATTAGAAAGCTGCAGAAAATTGAATTTGCCCCTTTTAAGGTATATAGTGATACAATTGTCAAAAAACTTAGAGGAGAGTTGACTAGCGGGAAATGTACAAATATTCTTGTAAGACATTGTATTTTTTCCAGTTTTTGCTTGCCTTACACTTCTAAATATTACAGTTATAATTGGCTTCTGGAAAATGGTGGAGACACAGGACAATAAAAGGTCCACATTGTTGGCCAAGGCAGTGTGCACACAAGAACTTCCTTGTCCTTCCAAGCAATTGGAGATTCCCATCCTGTTCTCACACAGCTGTGGCCAGACAGTGCCCACCTGGCAGGCAGTAGTGAAGAACCCTGTTTTTTGTTGTTCTCAAAGCAGCCAGGAGGCTCTGTTATGGAGCGAAGGCAGGGAATGGCTCTGATTCTGCTGGAAGGCCAGAAAGGGGCCAGAGGTTGTCCAGTCTCCTACAATTTTTTAATGACATAGCAAGCTGTTCTTGCAATATTATTTTTCAGTAGGTTACCACTCTTGAAGATGATAGCATCAGTGTATACACATGGGGCAGAAGAAACAGTATATGCTGTCTTGATTTAACCCCATAAGTTTATAATGCACTACAGACAAGCATGGAGTTGTTTTGTCCCTGCTGTCTATTGTATTATATCAGTACCTCCCTTTATGCTTCCCCTTGCCATCCACCAAAAAAGAACACTTCTCCCAGCTATTCATACACAGTAAAATAATGTCATTGATTAAGAAAATATGTGCAAATATATATGAAGTTAAAGAAAACAAAGCAATTTTCTTGTCTGCAAGTTAGCTCAGAATTAATTACATTCTCTGATTGAAAGGAACTGTGTGAGGTAGTTTCTGTGTTTTAAGGATTATATATTTAGCTTGTCTTCTTCATGAGGTTTTTTTTCCTGAGGATTTTGTCAGAAATATATTGTTTTACTGTGGGGCATTCCATCTAACCCTCTCTGTAGCAGACAGTAGCCACCCAAAGATTGTCTGTGCTCTGTTTTCCCAGAAGACTGAGCAAAATAGGCATTTTATTTCTCTAAAATAGTGTCAGCTTAATTTGTGTTTTCTGTAAAAAATTTCCCATGACAGATGTGATTCTAAATTGTCTGCTGGGTGTGGGAGAAAATGGGTCTGTCTTTCATAGGAGTATTCCTATGGAGATTGTTACAGTTAAATTTCAAAATTATCAGTGTCTAGAGTATAAATTTTCAGGCTGCACAGGTTTTCAGACTCTCCAGAAAATTGCACCTGCAGTCCTGGTGTGATTAAACCCAAGAAACTTGGTAAGTTTCTCTCAGTTTTACTTGAGGTAAATTGAAAAAATATCTTGAGTAAAGCCTGTACCAGACATTTCTTAAGGCAGTTCCTACAGAAGATAAGCTGAGCTGTGGAAACAACATAGCAAGATAAGAAAGAGCAAAGTTCATATCTCTCTGCATCCAACTTCAATATTATTAGATGTAATTCTTCCCTTGGGCATCTCTAACCCAAACCACCCACCAAACTAGCCCAGTCCCTAGCTGAGCAGGGAGAGGCTGCTTTTGAATTGTCAGCACTTCAGTAGAAAAGTCTGCACTAGCTCCCTGGTTTGAAAAGATGCAACACTTTTGGAGATCAGTCCAATCTTTTGGAGGACTTGACCCTATTCCAGGAGATGTGGGTCAGTATGGTCTTTTGGGATGCTGGTCCACATGTGGAAATTCATTTAATCTGTTGAATGCTCACCAGCACCTCAGACACACTGTTCAGATTAGCTTCTGAATTACTTTAGCTTTTGACAGAAAATTGATTTCACATACTGGAGGGTCTAGCTCCCATTTCCAAGCAAGCCATGGGGGTTTTCTTCTTATTTTCCTTACAGAGTCATAGAAACAAAAAGCAAAAAAAAAAATATCTAGTGGGTCATTTAGGTTTTTTCCTTTCAGAAGTATTCTCTTGCTTCTGGTATATTATTTTCTACCTGTCATCCCTTGTATTAAACCTACTTAACTCAACGAGACGTACATAAGTAAGAGTATTTTGTCGTGTTCTGGTGACTTCTCAGTTGAAAAACAAGTTAGAATTACAATAAAAAGTCATGCATTTTTATAACACAAAGTTGAGATAGCACATGCAAAGCTATGAACTGTTTAAAATAGGAAGGTTACAGAGGTGTCTGATAGTCAAAATAGGTTTTGCAAGCATAAGCTAAATGACCTCGGGGACTTTCTTGTTTTGTCTGTTTCAATAGATGAATCTGTAATCTAAGAGGGAAAGTGAAAAACCTCCTTTTCTTCCAGTCCAGTGTACAAACAAGACAGTGAAATAAGTCATGTGTTGTTAAGAATCCTCTGTAGACTTTGTTTTCCATTTTGAGCCTTTCAAAGCCTAACCTGCAGAGTGTGGAGCATAATTAACACTTAGAATAGTCAAGATTTGCAGGACAGTATAAATTAGACCAGTTTGAAATAGTTTTGTTAATCCTGTTTTCAAAACCCACCTGTATTGTCCCTAGAAATCTCAAGCAAGTGATATTGTGGTGGAGAATTTGTGGCTAAGAATATATTTATTATAATCAATAGAGGACATAGCCTGAGGTAAACTAAATTTAAATTGCAAACTAAAGGTCTCATCCCATGGAGACATGGAGGACCCTCAATTCATTCTTAGTAAATGGTTATTGATACAGTGCACCTCCATGCAAAATGGACTCCCTCGATGGTTCCAGGTATAAACCAATTTGTTTTTTGTATTTCCCTGAAGGTCTCAGTTCTTCCACTCCTTCTCATCAAAAGTCTGCTGAATCTGATTAGGTAGTAGGATTAATGAAAATAGAAGCATTAGATTTTGTAATGTTCCATGTTAGTTCAAGATTTGAGAGGGTTGCTTTCCTTTAACTTGAGAGAAATGCCTGTATTAAATGCTTGCCTGTATTAAGGCATGTTTACTGTTGTTCCTCAGCCAAGGCCCTGTAATTTCTCCAGTTCTGCCCTTTATCACCTCCTTAGTGAAAGCTCTACTATATATAAAAGAGGAAAAGGAAATAAGTGAGCCTGTCCAAGGTTTCTCTGGCCTCTTTATTGCTGTGGCTCTTCTGTGACTGCTTGTTGTGCACTGGTGGTGTAGCACATGTAAAGAAATGTGACAATTCACTGTCCCAGCAGGTTCCCCTGCTCCTGAGGATGTGCCCCAGAAATTCTGTTGTTGAATGAGCTTCTCACTCTGATGAAAACTTCACGTTTTCAGATCAGGAAACTGTAAACCAAGTAACTGTAACAGCTCTGTTTCTCTAAGGTTCTTGAACACATCTAGTAAAAACTGAGATCTCTTTTCAGAAGTGACTGACAATGAATGCCTTGGCAACAAAATCAGCAGAAGCCACTCCAGGCAGCCATTTGTTGTCTTTTTGGTTGTGCAGGTGCAGCAGGTTATATATCCACACTGCCTCCACCCACTGAAAGGGACAGCATATTAAAAGAAATAAGGTGGCAATGCTGAAACCAAAGGGAGCTTCTAAGCTGATGGCACTGCCAGGGCTGTCTGGCATGCTGTAGAACCCAACAGCAAAGAGC
>NW_005054305.1:4192048-4298582 GCF_000277835.1 Geospiza fortis | reverse complement strand
GTAGTGCTTCTCTGTCATTTTAGTATGTAACTTGTGACACAAATATAGCAGAAATCTTGTCATTTGAAGAGTTAGACGCTAAGTTCAGTCATTACACTGTGAACCAGAAGATAGGTGAAAATGTCAGTGTAACTTGTGCTGTGCAGTTGAATCAATACTTCCAAAACATGACCCGTAGCTATGTTCTCTGAATGAAATGGATTCCACCGCCAGCACAACCTTTGAGAAAGTGAATTTGTTAGTGAGATCCTATCTTGTAAGTCAGTAACTCAAAACCAGTTTCCTTTTCTGAAATGCTATCATGATAGCAGCAGCAAATTGAAAAAAATATTACAACTTCCCCTTTGGAAAAACAGATGGAAAGAGGCTGCCTTCTGCCTTGTCATGGATGACTGATAGGTATCAGAATTTTTGCTGTGCTGTAGGAAAATGTTTTGTTCACTGATTTTTTAAAATAAATTGGTATCCCATGGTTGGCTGGCTATTAGTAGGCAGAACTGCAGGGAAATAACATTTTGTCTCCAAACCAACTTTCTAAATGACTTTCACACATGGATAGCTGGCATTCGTACCTCAGCACTCCTTAACCTCAGCTGGCATTTATTCTCCTTCCCTGTCACCTGCGTTCCAAACACGTGGGTGTCTGTCACCCCAAGCAGGCTTAAGGAAAGATCTGAATACCATGAGGCCAGTTACTGCCTAAGAAGTAAAGTTGTCTTTGTGCTTCAGCAGCAGAAAATAAGAGAAAGCCTTAGAACTTGCCCCTTGGAAGCTGGATAAGGGATGTCTTCCAACACTCGCTGTTGCCTTTTCAAAATCTCACATCTTCTTTGCTTCTTATGGCCATCAGGTTTGAAAATGCCAGAGAGAGATAACAAGCATCACCAATTATTCTTATCTCATAATTCAAAATTGCACTTTTAATGCAGGCTATTAATGACCTGCTTGATGTTGTTATACCACATGAAATGATCATTTCAAGGTCAAAATTTCTTCTTGATTAGAGGTCATTGGGTTGATAAATATGCTGGGCTTTCCCACCATTGATTTGGAGATTATTTTACGTACATTTTGCACAATTCTGAATTACTTAAATAGATAATAAAGAACCAGGATTCACTTCTACCTTATCAATGCCAAATGCTTTAATTAATGGGTTTAATATGTATGTACTCCATAATACATATTTGTAGAAGAAAAATCAGCTTCTGGTTCCATTTTGTCATATTTGGACAAAACACAGTTGAGAGTACTTTTCTAAAACCAGAATATTTAGATAACTTGAAGGAGGCACACTCATTCCTTCAAATAACTAGGAGTATAATAATGCCATTTTTAAAATAAATAAACATTAAAAATTAAAAGTAAAACCTGCACAGATATCACTGCTAAAAATTAATAGTGAGCAGTTTAAAATCCTAGCACAGCCTTACGGAATTCTGGAAGATGCATTATTCCCTGTCAGTGGCTGCCAGAGTAGATCCTATTCAAAATGGAAGGTCTTAAAGGAGAGTTGCTAATCCCATGGAGGAAACTATGAGGTTAAAAAAAATACAAATCATAAGAGGGCTTTTTGGCTTCAGGCTTTTATATTCAGATTGTAAATCTTCCCCAGATAAGCACAGAGAAATTGTCTCATATTCTAAAGTTAGTTACTCATATAAGCGCTTAGGTTTGGACTTACGTAACAAAATAGAGAATGTAGAGGCTTTTCTGTGGAAGAAGTGTGGTTCTTTCCTGGCTTTTCCTCTTCAATTCCCCAGCATTTCCTCCAATTCATTTTGTGTTGCTTTTAATTTTGTCTATTCAACTCCATAGACTGGAAATGTAAAAATGCTGATGGCCCACTGTTCGTGTGTTGGTAACTTCAGTACTTTGGAAAGAGGAAACAAAAACAGTCATCATCTTGTATTCAGCTTTGATGTCACTGTGTATTTTCTGAAGAGCAGGTGGATTTCATGGGTGGATGTGGCAAAACATAAAAGGCTTAAGACAACATACCATATATTTTTCTCACAGCAGCCTAGAGGTACATGAGTTTACAGGACTAACTAAATATGGATTTTGGCACGTGCAGATGGACTGGAGGCCAGAAAAGTCAGTGGATATGCTGTTGACCAAGTGAGATGGCTGTTGAATTGAATCTCTGCAAACATGTTTATTTCTCCTTCCTCATCTGTCTAACCATTCCCACATTGCCCCTGGCACAGGTTGTGAGCTGTGTATCTTTGAAACTGTTTATTTACTAGCTTCAGTCCCAGTGCCATGACTCTCTTGAGGTTTTGACTCAGGGCTGTGATTGCGGCTACGTTTAAAATGTCCAGTGCTGCAATGCTGGAAACCTGGCCATTCTAAAAGGAGTAAAATGCAAATCCTGTTTTTCACTGAATGGCAGGAGAGGAAGAACTTTGTTTTCTCAAGTGGTGCTTGATAGATAACTGCACTGCAGATATTCTGGAAATGCTTTTGTCTCGCTCTCAGATACAGAACTTCATCTTCTTTTTTCCCCTCTCCTTCTTGCAGGGACTTAAAGCAGCTGACAATGACCCTACAGCCCCACCGTATGACTCCCTCTTAGTCTTTGACTACGAAGGAAGCGGCTCCACTGCTGGATCCTTGAGCTCTCTTAACTCCTCAAGTAGCGGTGGTGAGCAAGACTATGACTACCTAAATGACTGGGGCCCACGTTTCAAGAAACTTGCTGACATGTACGGTGGAGGTGATGACTGAACTTCAAAGTGAACTTTGGTTTTGGACAAGTACAAACATTTCAACTGATATTCCCCAAAAGCATACAGAAGCTAGGCTTTAACTTTGTAGTCTACTAGCACAAGTGCTTGCTGAAGGCTTTGGCTTAGGCTGCAAACCAATTTGGGCTCCGTGGAATATCAGTGATCCAATGCTGTTTGGAAAAAAAATATTGAGCTCAGTTACACTTGAATTTTACAGTACAGAAGCACTGGGATTTTATGTGCCTTTTTGTACCTTTTTCAGATCGGAATTAGTTTTATGTTTAAGGCTTTAATGGTACTGATTTGTGAAATGATGCATTAAAGAGACAAAATATGTTGGGGTGGGGAGGAGTAAGGTTAAACACAATATACTTCACAATGCTTTTGTTACATCGCATTGCTTTTATTAAAATAAGGAGATTAAAAATAAACAAAAAAATCCTCATGGAACAATTTTATTTTCTGGGAGAGAGGACCATGAGGTGGAACAATGTACATTACTTCTAGTTTTAGATGTTAGGGGACTTTTTTCACTAAAATTCTAAAAATTATGCAGCTGGTTGCAAATAAAGGGAGTTTTCATATCACCAGTTTGTAGCAGAATTGATTTTTTTTTCCTTATGCTAGAATGTTAGACACATTTTGGTCTTAATCCATGTACATGTTTTGGTTTTTGTTGTTTTTTTTTTTTTTTTAATTTCTAGTATTTTTTTCCCACTTCACTGTAAAAAATGGTATGTGTACATAATGTTTTATTGGCATAGTCTGTGGAGAAGTGCAGAAACTTCAGAACACGTGTATGTATTATTTGGACTATGGATTCAGGTTTTTGCATGTTTATATCTTTCGTTTATGGATAAAGTATTTACAAAACAGGTTGCAAACAAGTGACATTGATTCAATTGTTGAACTGTAGTTAGAGTACTCAATATTTTTTTTATATCCAGTATGTTTTCGGGGTGGGAGGTGGGGGAAGGAGCTTTCAAACTGGAGAGACTTCTGAGAACAGCTTTGCCTCTGTATTGTGTACCAGAATATGAATGATACACCTCTGACCCCAACGTTCTGAATAAAATGCTAATTTTGGATCTGGTGCTTGGTTTGGCATTTTTTCTTCCACCTGAGCAGCCCTGACAGCAGTAAATAAAAAGTACCCCAAATGTGTTTGAGTTCTTTAAGAAGTTCTGTGTGGTTATTTGGCATTTCCTACTGCCAGACTGAAAACAAGCTGCACGTAGAAGAAAGCCCAGCACAAATTTGGAAGGCAAGTTCCCAGGTAAAAGCAAAGTGATCTGTGCTGGGATTTCTGGGAATTCATAATTTTCAGTTCCCCAGTGATGGCTAGCTCTTTGGTTTTAATGTGCATTATCTAAATAAGAACTTGCATAATTTCTAAACTGACAGTTTAATGGATGTGTGATCATGCTGCAGGTTGCATAAATAAATTGCAGATTGTGGCAGTCCTCTGCTGCCTGGACTTTCTTGTGCTGAAGTGAAGACAAGCCCCTGGTAACCTGAGTGCACATCAAATCATGTCCTTCAAGGAGGTGCTTACGTTCATGGAGCTCTATCAAAAAGCCCCATTAGGAGATTTGTCACTAGTAAATGTGTTTCTGACCTGTTACCTTGATTTACTTGCAAACAAAGCAAGCATAGTAGGTACAGTTCTGTCTTTGTTCTCTTGCAGCAATCTGCTCAGGTTCAATGCCTGCATTTACAGACATTAAGGACCTAATTGTGAACGGTGTGAGCCTCAACGAAATGCTGTCAGTGGACAGGGAGGGGAACCAGGCTCTGGCAGCAAGTTAATCTGGGGGGAAAGCTTGTCACTGATGCCACTTCAGTGCTTCCTCAGCACTCACACCATATTTTACATAATATGATTTTGGGAGGTAAATCCCAAAATGTGATATGGGGGGCGTTAACGCTGCATGAGGAATGTCTCCTTTTTTTGCTCCTGATGAAAGGTAGCAGTCCTCTCAGGCTGGGATATACTATTTCCGCTTCTGCACACCTGGCTATTATTTATATCATGCATTTGCAACCATAACTTAATGCTGTAGTATAGCCTTGATTTTTGAGTAATGTGTCAAAGTTACCAACAAGCACTGTTAAGCTATTTCCAAATTCAATTTGTAATACACAGAACAAAGGATGTAGATCAGGACATGGAAATAAAGTCTGACCATGCATAGTTAAGTAAGGACAACTTTCATAAAGGGCAGAATTTAAACTGTCAGTGCATGTTAAATAAGCAGAAGACAGCTTTTAGCACACAAAATTATGCAAAAATGTATTTCAAGCATAATCTATTATTGTTACTTTGAACCAACAAACTGAAAATGCTAAATGAACTTTATTCATTGACATTGAATGTTAAAAGACACACTGGGGGAGAGATCTGTGAAAGATTCCCAGTTTGGGCTATAGCACAATTTTTTGTTAGAAGTGGACAGAGGTCATCTTTTGTAAGCACTTGGCTGTTCTGCACAGCTCTAGGAGCTTTATCTTGATCAGACAGCCAGCCAGCTCTACAGCTCCTTTGAAATTGTAGCAACAGTTCTCAGAGCTAGTGATAGTTCAACATTGGGTCTGCTGAACAGAACAAAGAGATTTTATGCATCTCGACTGCTTATAGAAGAAGAAAAAAGATGTTTGAACTGATCATCTTTCATCAAGTTTCAGGTTCATCCGTATTCTAGAAATGTGCAGCCAGGTTTTTGTACACAGGATACCTGCTTCAATGCCAATCAGAGGGCTGCACTGAGAGGAAGATTGCTGAACGTTGCTTGGGCCCTACAATATTTTTGAAAAATGGAAATTTTGGCAGCCTAATTTGTAAAAAGCATTTGGTAGTGGCATATATTACCTCTACTTTATAGACACTGTATCCAAGGGAAGTTACTGGCAAGAAATGAGGCTTGAGCAACTTTGACCTTTCAGCCTTTCTGCAATTTGTATTTTCTTTCGATTCTAGTCTTTCATAGCCTATATCCTTCTCGGCTTTAGGGATGATAAAGGTGGGGAAGAGTGGTTTCAGGAAATAAACATTTGAAATGGATACCAATGGCCTTATGGCAGATGGGTCTGCCCTACTGCATTTTCTCTGGGATTGCCAAATACTGATGAATATAGGCTAATAATCATCCTGTAACAGTCTAAAATGTACTCACCATGCTCCCTCCAGGTAGTTGAACTCTGAAGTGGTTCTTTTGGTACTAAAGTAACAAAGTGAAGGCTGCTGCTTGGGAATTCTCTCTCCTGGTATGCAGTACTTTTTTGGACTAGACAAATGTTACCCAGAATATTTACATCTACTTTGTCATGGTCCCATTCACCTTAACGCCCGAGGGAAAATATCTTCTGACATCTTCAAAATATCTTCTGAAAATATCTTTTGGGTACACACAATCCCCAAAAAGGTCTCTAAAACCTTTCTGTAGTTACTAGAGATGTCTCATGTAAGCCACTGCCAATTCTTCCTTTATACAACTACTCCCACCTTCCTAAGGAACCTTTCTGCTAGCAGTGGTTGCATGATTTTGGCAGATTTACCTTTCTGGTGCAGAAGTGTGAAAGCAAAGTTCCAGTTTTTACCTTAGTCAATATTTATTAGTCAAATAAAAATCAGAAAAGTCAGACGAATGCTTAAATACCTAATCCACAGTGGTATATTTTATACACAATTTTAAGCCAGGGATGATCCACATTTGTATGGTGTCCTTATTTTTTATTTGTTTTGCATTTGCTTAAATAAACTTTAATGTTTAGTCTCTCTCTAGACAAGGATCTTTCCTAGGAATTTCTTTAAAGCATAGGATAATTTCTCTTTACTTAATATATGTCACAGGAATAACAAAAATATTTCCCTTTAGCAACAAAGCCCAGCTGGGAAATAGAAGTGAGGTAGAAAGGCTAAAGAAAAAGGGCTGAGTGTTCCCCACAGGGACCCAAGGTGCTTTCCATCACACAGGGAAAGAGCATCCCATTTGTGAGGGACCCTTTGATGAATCAATGCAAGACCCTTCAGCCAACCTATGCCTCTGTACTGGCCAAACATCTTTTTGGGTGCAACAGAGGACTTGGAGATGTCCCTTTTCTGGAATTCTTGGTGTCAGTGCTGCTTCCTGTCCTGGTGGGTTACATTCCAGCACTGTGCTTTCCCAGTTTTCCTCCTCAGTTTACCCAGGTAGCTGAACAGTGCCAAAACTCACTCCAGGTTTTATGTAACCTTCAGTTTACAAGCCACAAAGAATCAAGGTCTTAAGTCTTGTTTTGCTTTGCTTGTTTTGCTGCAGGCTGGAGGACGTGTTCTCCACACAGCAATAGCTGGGAAGGCTTTGTCTTCCTTTTCAAAGTTCAGTGTCCTGAACTGTATTTTACCCCTGAAACCTCTGTGTGCTTCTAGGACATCTGAAAATGCAGCAATTGCCAGTGATACAGTAGGCAGTTATAATCAGATTTCACATTTATGTGCTCTCTTGACATTTGTGCCACAGAGGAACATATGCTGTGGTGACAACGTGACACTGCAACCCCACCCAGAGAGCTTTTTGGAAAGATCAGCCGGGGTGAGGTGGTGGACGTGTGCTCAGTGAGCTGCTCTCCTGTTGCTCTGGCTGCAGAGAATGCATTCCTGTGTGTGTAACTGTCGCCTCTCAGAAGATTTACGCATAATTGCAGATCTCTTGCCACTCTTCTCTGAGCACAAAAAAGCTGCCCATGTAGGACCCCTGGAATGCACCCACACAACATCATCTCCTGCATGCCTTGCCACCTTTATAATCATTTACTGCCTCAACAAGATGGTCATTATTTTCTATTTGCTTCCATCTTTATTCTTCTCCCCCAGCTATGTTTCAGAAAATACTTAAGAGCATTTGTCTTTCATTAAAAAAGGGAATGAACTCTGGTTTATTATTCTTGTTGCTTGTTGCATTTCCCATCTAATAATTTTAAACCCTTTTGCCTTCCATAAGCAAATTCTACTTTCTTAGTTCTCTTGGCAGGGTTGAGAAAATGCTTCCACTTTTGTTTCCATTTCTACTTACCCATTTTCAGTTTTTGTAAGAATCTCTTTTGCTCTTGTTTTTAGACCTTAAATCAATATTCTGTGAAAAAACAGTGACCAACCTCTTCTTCTTTAAATTGGCTATTTTCCCCTCCTAATAGAGAACATGCTTGTAGAGTTCCTACTTTCCTGTGTTGTACCCAGGGAAAAAGTTAGATTTTTCATTGTTCACAATGGATTTTATTTATGACTATTTCTTAAAATATATTCATTTTGAGAGGCTTTTTTTTCAAGCACTAATGCATTTTTAAACCTCGTGGTGGTACACATTTATGCAACTTCATGAAACCACCTTCAGGTGGTTCTCTCCCTCCCAAAGAGCCTAAATACTGATTCTGAAAAAAACATATTTTGCTATGGGTATGAATAAGGAATAGCAGGATTGTGCAAATTACTTTTATACTCTTGCTTCTGAAGGTAAAATGTGTTGGTAGGGTATAGGTACACACAGACTGACAGCTCCATGCGCCCACCCGTTCTGGGTTCCAAATTACAGAAGTTTGATTATTACATTACATTTGTTATCTGCAGTACTGCAGAGTGAGCTTATAAAAACCCAGCTGTCTCTGTGCGCCATAAATCAAAAGTAATGGCCAGATAATCAAAATTATGTTCCAATTCTAGAACATTCATTACTGGTGGCATTGTGTGAAGCAGTTATAAAAACAAGCAGTGTGCTAGGATGATTAGAGGGAATTACACTAAAAATGTAGAATCATTGCTGGTATGTTTTGACTTGAAGTTAACAAAGAGCAGTTTGCTCAGTAAGGGTATTTCGAGATAAACTGAGAAATAAACAAAAATTTGTCTTTTAGACTGACTTAGTCAGGAGGCAATATTCAGAACCCTATCTTTCTGCTAACTGATTTTTCCTCATTTGGGCAAAATGAAACTAAACAAGAAAAACAACCAAAAATAGTCAACCCAACCCTTAAAAACTCTTCATGGAATGGGAGAGGCAACTTCAAAGACCTGCTCTGCTGTCATGTTTCATAACAAAGAATTGCAGGCTATTGCCAAGTTTTTTGATCTTCCCATTTTTTGTGGCAAAAGTTCACACTGACTAGAAACCAAATTATCTGACTGCAGAATGTCTAAATCCAAACTCTAACTTAGAGTTAGTTACTTTGGTGTTTCCCATTGTTCCTTCTTGATATGACTAATTAAATACCTAAGAAAATACTGTAACACCTGAACTACTATTTGGGATGTAAAAAAGCCCCAGCCTATGCTCAGGAGCTATGCTGTGTTGTTTTATATGCTGAGTGAATGCCATTATTTTGAAACTAATGAGTTTTTCCATTAAAGTCTTGTGGAAATCTCTAGATTTTATTGTGAAGGAAACAGTTCATAAATCGTTCGCATTTATTCACAAAAGGAATTGTTTTCTGGACATTCCCACTCAGCCTTCAGCTATTTGAAGGCAAGACTTAAATGGCAATAAGATTTTCATATGGGTTGATGACCACAAGGGAACCTTTTGAGCCCTAGCCTTCAGGCTTGACCTTCAGAGGCTGGAAAGCAATCCTTTTTGCTGAATAGCAGTGCATCAGGTCAAGTTCTCATGAAAAATGTTTTTCCTTTGAAATTGAGTAGTGTCAACATATATAGTGGAGCAGTGTGTTACAGAAGGTAAGTGAGAGTGGCAGAACACAGCCCTTCCAAAATGGATTCAGACCCAAAGCTCCTGAGTCAGCCAAGATGCTCCCATTGGGGATCCCCCCAGGCATTCAGCACAGGGAAATGTTTACATCTGTATTATTTCTGCAGCCATATTTGATACCATTTGAAGATAAACAACCTTGAATCACCAGTAATGTATGCATGAATATATTTCTTCCAGAAAATAGAGACTGACATAACAATTCCAAGTTGTTATCAATTATCTGTTGACTTCAATTTGAAAAATGTCGTTTAATGACTTCATATTTTGTAATAACTCACTGTATTCACTAAGGTGCTGTGTTTGCTGAACTCTGGACTGTGTTGTGATGACAGGTGACCCTGTTGAAATGAGCTTTTACAGAAATCTATTTCAGATCTGAGTATTTGGAAGAGAATTTTGATGGCAATTTTGTTGGCTGGTGATCTCAAAGACCACTAGACAGACTTTTAGTAGCTGCCACAGGAATATCAGATCTGCTGCCATTCTAGAGGAGAGGGAGAAGATGATATTGTGAAATTAGATTTTAACACTGCTCCACGCATAAGTACAGTAGGAAAAAACATAAAGTAAAATGCTGGGTCATGAGCTAGATGCTGTGTAAGTATTTATTTTAGGTCTGTGGGCCACCTGCACAGTGATGGTGATTTTGCAAGGACAGCATTCATATTAAGTCTCAAATAAAATACCAGGCTTCTCTGAAGATCATCACAAGGTTAATTGTCCTTTCAATTCACATGAACATGTTTTGCTTCTGCATATTTATGCATCTTATTGCAGGGGAGATTTTCTCCACTACATGAAAATCCTTAGTGAGTCTTAAGTGTAAATTTTTGTTAATTGAATATAACAATATTAATTTTGTTTACTGAATATTGTGGGATCCCTGACAAAAAGAAAATGTTTGTGAATGTCCACTTAACAGAGATTATAATGAAAGTAGGTAGAAAGGGCAGATTACCATAGCAACCCATCAACAACAATATCTAAATTTGCCCATTGCAGACAACTGAAGAGGTTTTTCATAGTAGCAGCATCTTATTGTGAATTTTTTTTTTATTCTAAAAAGAGTCAAAAGGGGTATAATTTTAGAACCAGAGAAGTAGGGAGAGAATGAGCACTTATTCTGTGATCTTGAAGATTTGGGACTTGTGACCCCCCTCAGTGAAAATAAAATTGCTAATGTCAACCCATCTTTGGCAGACAGCACCTCACATTGATTTTATACATAATTCAGCACAATTGACAGCCTTTTCAGGACAAGCGGGAGACTGATATGTTATGGAGGCTAAATTGCTTCTCCATTCTGTAAAAGGGGATCTCTAGAGGCCATGATTTGTGTTTAATGGTGTACAGAGTTGGAACTGTGAAGAAGTTGGACTGTATTACGGCTGATGTAAAGATTCTCACAGTAATGCAGTGGCACGGTAAAAAACTGCCTCCGCTGAATTTCTTGTCTTGTAAGATATAAAAAGAAACCCTTTTCTCCCCTCTGTCCTACCCCAAACTGTAGCAAAAAGAAGTGAGAGTGCATTACCCATGTTTAGTTCTGCACATGCAGTACCAGATATATTATCTGTGCAATCAGCTGGTGACCCAGCCATGGTGGGACTAGGCAGCAGAGCAGTCATGGGAAACAGTGCAGCATCCTTGCTGATGCTCTTCTGCTTTTGCCGCTTGTTGAATTGCTCAGAGAAATGAGCAGCTGTGGGGTAAACTTAGGCATAAAACTGAAATTTATTCATTTTCTCTAACTGTCTGTATCTGAGTTTCCACCAGGGATCCTGGATGTTCTTCCTGAGATTTTTCCAGGGTAAGAGCAAGTGCACAAGAACTTCTTCATGAAGTGCTGCTAATCCCCACCCTCCTTCACACCACAGGAACATTATTATTAGCCCCAACCACCCTCCAAAGGGCTCCTTGCACAGTGGCAGGGGCAGGCATATGTGAAATAATAAGACTAAGACTGTGGGGTTTTTTTCACTTCATCGTCTCAGAAAAATCTTTTGGCTCCATGGAGCACCTCCTTTGCCAAACAGCTGGTGCACAGCTCTCACCTTGGTGGCCACACAGACTGTCCAGTCTCTGGCATCCGTGCACCTTATACAGGGCCAAAACCAGAACAGAAGAAACTTCTATTCCTGAGCTGGATTTCCCCAGAATCCCCACTGTTAATTTGATGTACAGGCAAAACTCGCAGTTTAGGAACAATAGTAGCAGAGACACATTGTCCTATCTTATTTTCTTTTTTTTTTGTTGTGTTTATATGAGTCACTGACGCACACATTCTGTGTTCATTGATGGTATGCAAAATTCAGTGCATGCAAGAAACTATTCTTGCAGTATAATCAGATGACAATATGGCAGCTCCTCTCCGGCAAACTTTACAGGCTGCTTGTTGCAAACTGCAAGTTAAACTTTAATTGGGTGTCCTGAGATTTGCTACTAGGAAGGTAATAACCTCAACGCAATAACACGAAGCTGCATCTTTTCACTGCTGTCAGTGTTGTAAATAAAGGCTAATTTTCCAACAGACTTGCTCTTTCTTCAGCAATCAGGTTTACCAAAAGAGGTAGAACCTTACTCCATAATTTCTGCAGACTGTAATATGCAAAGACATGAGCAACCCAAGTGGCCTTGTGTGTGAATGAGTATATGGGGGTGGGGACTGACAAAGGAGAACTACATTTTGAAATAACAACATGAATTTTATTGAAAAAGCATTGAGTTGTTTGCCCTTTTATTTAGCCTTTATGATAGCAAATAGAAATAATTTGGCTTGCCAGCCAGACTTAGAAATGTGGAGGTAGAAAAAAAGGCAGCCCAAAACCTCAGTGTAATTTTGAGTCAAATGAGGTTTGGATCAAGCTCAATGCAATTTATTTTTATATACTGTCCTCCATGCAGAGTATTACAAAGCAGTTTACAGGGAGAGTTAATCATCAGAAGCTAAAGGGAAAAGTATGGTTTTAGAAGCCAAAAATAATTTGGTAGCAGGGAGGAATCATGGGGGCTTTTACTGAAGTTCTGAGAGAAATGAGAAAAGTTCCAGGTAGAGCACTTTTTTTCTGGTTTTTGGAAGGCAAAGTCCTGTATTCAGTTGTGTCAGAAAATGGCACATTCTTTTTAATGACACTACTTTTGCGTGGCTCATCTTGTCAGAGAAGCATGTCAGTGTCACCCAACCTGAGACCTGTTCCAGTTCTGCTCTGAAGAGCTGCCACATAGACTACTTGCCATAAATAGGAAAGAGTATTACTGAGATAGAGCTTCATATACTGCAAGGATTACTCTTTTTTTTTTTTTAATAAAACCTGGTATCCTCAAAATATCATCAACTTTATCCATTTTGAGATTGAATTTTAAAAATATAAAAACAGAATACTGCTATTGTATTATGGTCTTATAATACACATACCCTGACATGTACTTAATATTTACTAATTAATGAATAAATTAATACTACTTAATATTTTGTATATTGGGAAAGATTCTCTGATCTCCTGCTTCAGTTTTGCATAACTGCTAAAGCCATTCAGGCTAAGCTAATTTACACTAGCCAAGAATTTTATTTATTTCACTTGCTTTGTGTTTACAGAAATCAGATATCTGTATCATTCAATTAGTGTCTCTCAATGTGAGGTTTTAGTGATGCAGGATGTAGAAGGAGTAACATGGTAACCACGTCTAGCCCCAAAATGATGTGTACCCTTGGAGTCACCATTCCCTAGCTGACTTTCCCTCCAGACTCTCCTGGGCTCTCCAATACACAAAGTGTTTTCCAGACCTTCAAAACTCCTCAGGCAAAGCAGAATTTTCACCTGCTTGGTTATCTGAGAGTGTCCTTCCTTGAAAGATCAAAACAATTTGTACTGCTCTCTATGTTATGCTCGCTGGTTGGTCTTTGTCTTACACTGATAGCTCAGCCTGGAACATACCTCAGACAAGAGGAAAACAGGTGTGAATGCTTTCAGCTTGGTTTGGTTAGCTTAAAATTTTAACCAAGCCAAACATTTGTTGCTTATCAAATTCTCCAAATTCTTCTAACATTTGTATTTATGAAGTGGCCTGTCAAAGGATTTGATGTATGAGCGTCAGCTTGAGGGAGAGACAGGGTCCTACCAGAGCCTGGAGGCTGTTCAGCCACTTCTCAGGAAGGGAAAGGAGGTGTGAAATAGTCGGAATCAATTACAGCCCCACCGTAAACAGAGAAAAGGAAAGGGAAGAGGTGTAAAGCTGCAGGGCACACAGCGATGGGCGTGCAGCGAGGCAGGGTGCTGCCTCTTAGATAGCCCTCGCCAGGAGAGGGAGCAGCCCTCCATGCTGCACCCTGCTCAGCTGCTTTACTCCCATGCGTGAGTTGGAATGTGCTTCATTCTCGCTGACCAGAAGCATGGGGTAGGGTACTGCAATGGAAAACTGTTAGTCTAGGTCACAGAATAGGTAAGATGCAAAATGCTTTTTCTTTCATGTGCTTTTGTCACTCATTCATAAAGGGGGTCATTTCAGGAAGCACTGATTATAGCAGATGCTATGCCTCAAGCCTCCTTCAAAAACACTTTTAAAGAATATTGCAAGTCCATTCATCATTTTTCTAAATGACAGCATCCAACGACACAGTTTTTACACGAATGTAACTTCACAGACCTTGACATTCATGTTTATCACCACAAGGCAAAAGTTGCACCCACAACCATCCACGTAGGAGAGAATGATGATGGCATTAGATTGTGTGTGATATTGTTACACTTGTGGGTTATTATAACAGCAGCCTCTGGATGTTAAATCTCTTCCTAGTTCAAACTTTTTTTTCTGCCAAAAGCAATTTTTGCCTCACCACTCAAAGCCTGAAGGTGCTAAGATTCTTTTTCATTCACACATTTTCACTTAAAAATAAGGGTGCCTATTACAAAAATTTGCAGTAGTTGGGAAACAAAAAAGTTTGGGTGTAAAATTGAAATAAGGGAATGCTTGCAATGAATTTTCTAGCTCAGAAACTTCAGAAAATTACTACTGCCTCATATTTACTCTGTGATCATGCAGATCATGTGGGGTCAAAAATGTACAAAATGTATCTATTTACTTTTATATATATGTGTTCTTCTGATATTTCAGCCCTCACATCCCTGTCCCCTGTGTTTCCTTTGCTTTTCAAACTCATGAGCTTCCAGATTTATCTGTATCTAGTACAAACAGATCTTTAGAAAACTGGGGCACCCATGCTGGAGCTGCTCTTGAAGAACTGTACATCATAGGAGAGACCCCATGATGGAGCAAGGGAAGAGAGCAGAGGAAGGAGCAGCAGAGACAAAATGTTATGGACTCACCACGAGCCCCATCCCCCATTCCTCCCTCCCTACTTCAATAAAAGAGTCAGGAGTGAGGGAGTGAAATTGAACCTGGCAAGAAGGAGGGATGGGGGAAAGTGTTTTAGTTTTGTCTGTTTTTCTCACTATCCTACTCTAATAGGCAATAAATTAAATTCATTTTCCCCAGGTTGAATCTGTTTTGCCCCTGACTGTAATTGGTGAGTGATCTCCCTGTCTGTATCGTGACCCTGTCTTATTTTCTCACCCATGTGTAGAGGAGGGATAGCAAAAGTGCAGCTGAGTAGGCACCTGGTGGCCAGCCAAGGTCAGCCCACCACAAAAACATATCACCAATAATAACTAAGTGGCAGTATCACAGCATCATTAGATTTTTCAAACATATATAGAAAGAAACACACACACACATAATTATCCCTTAGTTGTCTCAGCTCTGCAGCATTAATAGAATAGTGAAATATCCCAGGAATTTTGCAGCTTTAAGGATTTGAGAGAGGACAGGCCAAGAAAAAGCAACCCTGAAGGGAAGCTGATGAAATTTAACCAGGAGATTGAATAGGTTTAAAAAAACAGCAAGTGGTTTAGAACTGCAATGAGGAAAACAACCCTTTGGTTCAAAAGAAACTGCTTGTCCATTTGCAGGATAATCAATATCTTATCCTAAAACATCTGTGCGCAAATATAAAAAAGAAAGAATACTGTATTCTGGAAAAGATTTGCTGACCAAGCCCAAGTTCCATCAAAAATGGAAGCATAAATAACTTCATATTGATAATGATTCTTAGGGAGAAAGAGCTGAATAAACAGCACTGAATAAAATGTAAAATTGCATTTTATCTTTCTGTTTTCTTGTAAAACTCTGTGCTAGCAGACCTGGACTGTATCTGCCTCTAGCATTTGATCAGAATTCTATCTCAGTCAGCCTTTTTTATTTCCCTGCCTTATTTTAAGCATAATTATCAGATTGATAAATATGTGCATGAAGCATAGCATTAGCAGAGCCCATGTTCTGAATTACTGTGGCATTGTTTCTTCTAGGGAGCAGAGACAGTTTAGGACCAGAAAATGAGCATGTTTCACTGAACAGATTATCTTTTTCACCTAATAATAGCTCATATCAAATACCATTTTGTGAAAGATAGAGACCAACTTGCACACTCTCTGTAAAAAAAAAAAAAAGTGGAAAATGTTCCCTACAGAACTCACATATTACAAAATCAATTTTGCCTTAAAGGACAATTTTCAGAGTAATTTCAATCCTAAAGTAGGTCTGTATGTTGCTGGGCCCCTTATATATTTATATCACAGTGAGAGTACAAGGATCCAACAGTACTCCCATTTCAGGCCCTGTATAAAATTCAGCTTAAACTCACGGTAATGAAAATAGAGACTGGATTGTTCACATCCTGAGAATTTTTTGTCTTGAAAGTTCCAGTTAGATCTTACAATACATGCACCAGCTTGAACTAAACACCTAACTCTTCCAGGACGTCAAGGTGCTTGGTCTTTGTAGCTCCATTATAAACTGTTGTTGAATCTGATTTCTCTCCACAAACCAAGGTTCACCTTCCACACTAGTACTCCTAAAAAATATCTTATTTTTGGTAGCAGAGACTTTCCTCATGGCAAGCTTAGCTTTGCCACTTTTAGGAATAGTTCAGCCTGTTTCTTGTAGAGGCCAACAACTTTACTGCCAAGAGAAAAGGATGAGCTCTCTGAAACAACAAGCTACATCCCACAAGCTCAAATCCTGCTCACACTCTGGTATTGGACACCATAATGGGAGAGAAGGATTAATTTTATCAAAGCATCAACTAACCTCATGTTTCTCATGGAGTGCTCGTTCCCCCTGGTTTTTATCCTGTCAGATGGGCAGTGATGACAGCTGCTCAATAGTTGTCCTCCTGTCCTTGGTGCCTGCAGCACTGAGCTGGCTGAGGGGGCTGGGTGCTGACTGAGAGCTGAAGGCTGCCCAAAAAGCATGAGAAAAAGAAGTTCCTGAAGGAGACCTGTGTGGGCCAATCCCTTTTTAGTCTCAAAAAATGTGTTTTAAGCTTCTTAGTCTAACAAGTGCAGTGTTTACAACCTAAGCCTTTCACAGGGCCAGTATGCTCACGTATTCATAGGATCATGGAATTGTGGAATCATAGAATGGCTGGAGTTGGAAAGGACCTTAAGGAACATTTGTTTTTAACCCCTCTGCATTGGCAGAGACACCTCCCACTAGACCAAGTTGCTCAGACTCCCATCCAACCTAGCTTTGAACAGTTCCAGGGATGGGGCATCTACAACTCCTCTGGGCAACCTGTGCCAGCGTCTCACCAACCTCACAGTAAATAATTTCTTCCAAATGTGCAATCTAAACCTACCCTCTTTCAATTTAAAGCCATTCTTCCCCTTTGCCCTACAACTATCTGCCCATGTAAGAAGTCCCTCTCCAGCTCTCCTGTAGCCCCTTTAGCTACTGGAAGGCCAAAGAATTGTATCTGGAGGCTTTAAATGGTCCGGCTGCAAGGCCTTGGACAGGTGTGAGCTGCAAGATTGGGGGGAAAAACTTTTTTGGATGTACTGCAATCACAAACAGGACTGTCTTTTGGAAAGTTTCAGCTCCTCCCTTCAGTGGGTAAGGAAAATGAGGTATTTTAGTGAAGAAATACTGAGCATTCTCAGCCACTGGGAAACTGTTCACAAGCTTGTGTCCCTGACTTAAAGCATTGTTGTGTGTTACAGGAAAAAAGAGAATATCCAACAATGCTTTTCGTGCTCCAAAAGGGCTTTGCATTCTGTGTTGGTTGCATTCAGAAACAGCACAGACTTTGGTTGCTTGTGCAGCCCTGCAGACTGTATTACTGCACATGTTTTCCAATTATCCAACTTCTGTGAGAACAGAAGGTCAGAAGACCATTCTAGATAAATATTTTTGTCACCTTGCACTTGATAACTAAGCTTTCCAAAGGGTAAACAGCCATGATTTCATCATCAGTCTTGGAATGACAAGGTTCTGAAGTGCATGGAGTGCATGACATGTTGCCGCAATATCAGGGGCAGAAGATGAGCTTTGACAAATGGGGCAGAGGGTAATATTTTGATTGATTGTTTGCATAGGAACTTACTGGTGAGACCTGAGAGCTTTGATAAGATGCAAAGATTAAGATATAGAATTTAAACTCAAGAAATTATATTTCTGTTGCAGGTCTGGCAGAAAACGTGGATGGAAGAGAGTATTGAACAGTACAAAAAGACAAAATTCTCTAAGAAAGTAATTCCAAATGCAATAATAAACTAATTAAACACCGTTAGAAATATAATAAAACTAGCCCTGTCTCCCACAGGCGACCTACTGTCTTAAGCATTTTAATAATCCTCCTGGGGATTTTGGTACAATTTTGTCTGACCTTTAAATAAAGACCACCAACACAGCAATTAAATATGATTGGCCAACCTGCGTGAATTGTCCTCAACCTAGAGTCAGTTCTCTTTATTTTGTTGCCTGCTTCCTTCATCTTTACTTTTAAATACAGCTGTCTTTTCAGGGAACTTTATTTTTCTTAATCAAAATCTGCTGCATTTTTCCGTCTTCCTGTGGCTATTGGTCTCTTGTTTTGTTCTCCCTTAAGCTTTTGTAGCCAGCTCCCAATATTTAGATTTTTTTTTCCTTTGTTGGAATCAGCTTGTAAAATGAAAACATTTTTTAGCACTCTTAGAAATTCATTTGATATTAAGAAAATAGAGGACTGCATTCACTCCCTGTATAGCCACAATCACCTTCAATGTACCTTGTGGGAGGAAATTTTTTGATACTGCAAGTGTTGTCGCCTAGCACTGCTGCTATATCTGGGTCAAGAGTTGAGTCTCCATGCTGAGATTGATGGAAGTAGGGGTTCCATCCCTGAGAACTTTCACTCTGCCCTGTAGAGTGCAAGATCTGTGCTGTTGAACAAGGACAGTTGTTGCAAGATTAGTTGAGCCAAACTGAAAATGCATGCACAGCTGTGCATGGACAGTAATTCTCCTCCTCGATTTCTCCTTTAAAAGAAAAAAGGTGGTCCTTCTCTACAATACCAAATACTGTTCCAAGCTTGACAAACTGCAGCTGACAACCACAGCCACCACAAACAAAAATGATCTGTCGAAAGGTAAGAGATTTTGGAGTAGTAGTTCTTCAGCCCTAATTCATACTTCTAAAGAACAGGGATATATACAGCTGCTTTGCTGTCAAAGACATGAAGATTTGGAAGGTGCCTTTTTTTCCTCCCACATTTAGCATATGTCTTAGCCATGTATAAGACTTTTCCAGAGTGGAGGAAGCCTAAGAGGAGGAGGAGGGGCAGGGAGGAGGCAAAATTTTCTCCCTTTCCAAGATGCAATCTGAAGTGATTCTAGAAATACTCACTTTAGCTGTATATATTTTTGAAGATAAGACTTGTTCATATCAATCAAAGCAGAGTGGCAGCAGCCGAGTGAATTGCTTCAAGTAGTTCTGCTTTTCACAATCTGATGCAGCCCTTTGATATGTTTGTTCAGTTGTAGAGGGGCTCTAATGTCACAGGCACAGCTGGTTTCCCACTCTGCTATCACACTTAACAGTGGGGGGCTCTCTCCTCCACTGCAGTTGCCTCTATCAGTACCACAGGTATTCCAAAGGCCCCAGGTTTTCTCTGGGCCCCTTGCCTCTCCCATTTCACCTCCATCTCACTAAGCTGATAAATAAACTGTTCATGAGGTTTCTTTTCAAAAACAACCACAACCACAATTCCAGCCACTGGTGATTCCAAACGAACAAGATCTTGGGAGCCAGCATGGAGATATTGCAAATCTATTAATGGCAGAGGTAAGCAAAGAAAGGTGGTGGAATCAGGAGAGAGCTGGACAAAAAAGTGAAAGCACTGAATGACATCCAGGTAGAAAGTGACGCAGAGTTAGTCATTTGAAGAAGCAGAGGGTGAGAGTGCCATGTGAAATTCCAATTTTCTGCTTTCTGAGCTCATTTTAACCTGTTATACACAGTGCTGCAACTGTTAGACCTACTAAGCCATTTCCGCTGACAGCAGTGCCAACCATTCCATTGCTTCCATGAGAATACAGCTAGGCTGGTATAAAATAACTTTACCCTAGAAAACAACATTTTTAAGCACTTAATTTACATTTTTTAAAGTTTGTTTTGTGGATGAGCAGTGTTTGTTCAAATCTCTTTGGGTTTCAACTAAAACTGAAGCACACCTAGTTTTCTGTTAAGATTAGTTGAATTCTAAAACATTTTTAAATTAGAGAATTAAAGAATTTTAGAATAGTTTTTCTGCCTTGAGTAATACAGAAAATATAGAAATTAGTATTTTAATAGCTGCCTTTTTTGTTGTCACCAAATCGAGTGCAGGTTTGTTGGCAACATTTGTGGCAAGTTCTGAATTGTCTTGTATCTCCTTCCATAGCATAAGGCAAATTAAGAGATGGCTATATATAGTTTTTTGGTTTTTGGCTATATACCTGTTGAGAATGGACAGTCAGTAGTTGTCATAGAGAATGTTTTGGCTGTATTTATGTGTCAAATGTTAACTGTTCTGGAAGCAATGTGTTTGTATGCACCATAAGCAGTGCTGGTCACTCTTCAAGATCTGAATATTGAACAGAAACAGGTGCAGAACCACACTACCCTGGACTGACTTTCTTGGCTTGAAGACAGTAGGCTTCAGCCTTGCAGTGCCAGATCCACCCTCTCATGAGTACTGCTGAAATTCCATGAGGAAGGAATCAGGACCTCTGTCCCTTGTGATGGAGAGTTCAAACTCGGGTGGCCAGGTAAGTGCAGCCTACAGAAATAATGGCACGGAGAGTCTTTCAGCTGATAGGGAGATCTGAAGCACCTGCAGATATTGTAAGGAAATTAGCCCCTAACCACGTAAAGGCAGAAATCAAGGACTGACCTTGGAGAAAGCCTGGGACTTGCACAAGGCAGGACTTTCAGACACAGGAAGGAAAATAAGGCCTCTTTTCTGAAAAGCATTGCAAATTCTCTACAGTTTGACATCATCATCAAGTAGGTACATCTAAGAGTGTGGTCAACAGCAAATTTAGCAAGAGAAACTTGTGCATGCCATGCAGCCACACTCTCACAGGCTGCTTATACCTTCCCACCTGAAAGCTGCTCTTTGGAATGTTGTTTTATCACTTCTTCCCAGCAGCTGTGTAAATCCTACAGTCTGATATTCTGGAACGGGAGAAAGGACTTGAAGAAGAGGAGGTGTAGACTACACTAGTCATTCAGTGGATAAATGTGTCAGCAGTGAAGTGCATTGAAAATTATGTCTCTGGGGAGAGTGCTAAGAAAAATAGATATACTCTGGTGGTCTGTAGCTCCTCAAGGAGCTTTTTTCAGTCCTCTGATCAAGCTGCTGCAAAACAAAGAATTTGCATCTTTGGGACAGAGAACCTGGGGGTATGGTATGGTCATGAGAAGGTGTTACAGAAGCCAGTGCAATAGTTCCTAGCTTCCACATGGTTTTAGCAGGCAGACAGACACAGCTAGTTTATAACTGGCCTTCCTTGGAACTCAGAGGCAGGCCCCAGATTGTGACTGCCATTTGAAAATACTGCAATGTAGGGGGATAGAGTATTGGTAAATGAAGGTGGTATAGAATGTAATCTTTTCCTCTAAAGAGTTACAGCTGAACCAATTACTAAACATTAGGAGCAGGCCTGATGTTAACAGGCCACACCTGTAGCCAATAAAAAGAGTGTTATAAAAGAGTGGATTGGTGGGAACTGGAGTCAGTTGGTTGTTGTGAGGACAAGGAAGAGTTAGTGCCTAGAGGAGATGCCTACAAGAAACACCGAGGAGGTACAAAACTCTAGCAATATGGAACCCTTGCAATGTAATGATAATAGAACTCTTGCACTATAATGACCACACTGCAACACATAATAAAAAGAGTATGGGAAAACTGCCGCAATCTACATTACTTGTGGAATCCATACAGCGGCCAAAGAGCCAGAGAAATTTAAGTAAATATAAAAAGCCTGCCAAGTTGTTCAGAATGAATGCACACATATTCTCAAGCATTAGAAACAGGCAAAAACATTACATGTGGCAAAAAACAAGTAGATTGCACTAAAAAGTGGTCATCAGCCTCGCTATGAGCAATTTAAATTCAAGATGCAGATGGCGTAATCTCCACTATGATCTTCTGGAAAGATTTGACAGAGGTGGGTGCTTTGTTGACTGTTCTTGCACAAGGTCACAGAGCTGACCGTATGCTGCTCTCGTCATTGTGAAAAGGAAAAGAAAAAAAAAAAGACATCAGAAGGAAAGGCAGGCTTTACATGACTCCCCCAGTCACCTACCCAATTAAAATTGTGCTAGTTGAAAAATCATTAGGCATTCGCTATCACGGCTGTAGATGCTTGGAAAAAACCCAGTGGGATCCTAGTGCTTTAATCATACTATTGATCTCCCTTTACCTATATCATTATGGTATTCTGGATTTTTTGTCTGTGTGTTTTTTTTCTTTTTTACGCAACCTGCTAAGATTTTGCATTCAGTTTCCGCATAAAACACAGAGGACCAAATCTGTGATCTTTTGTACAGCTACACAGAGCCCACACAGCATTAAAATGACCATCATTTTGCTAGTCGTGTCATGTGTGGGTGGCAATATGTAGAATTATCCTTTAACGGCTAGTCTCCCTAAGTTAACCCAGGATGGAGCAGTAGACCAAAATAAATAGCTATGTCCTATTTAACATTTCTCAGAAATAAGCCCTATGATAAATTACAGAAATGACATCATGACCATGGAGATAGCAAGTGAATAACTGGAATGCATTGTTTTAGTGCACCTGGTTTATGTTTCTAACTAAGAACTAGTTCACTATTTCATATTTCTGACACACCGAAGTCTCTGTTAAACATCCAGACCACCTATTTCTTCAATTAAGATGTGAGAGCTAGCAGTACATATTTTGTGGCATTTTAAATAAGCCCTTTAGCAGGCCACAAAAGATCAAAAACCAAGAAGTAATATAGTTTTACTAGGAGGTTGTTCTGGCATTTATACTTCATGTTGAGTACATCAGAAAACAAAGCCAGTTTAAGAACAGTTCTGTTCCTCCTAATGCACCAAACAGGGCCTGAAATTATTCACTTTAAATTCAGTGAAAAAGCCCCATTACATTTAATGTGTTGCATCAAATGTTGCTGACTAAAATGTCAATATTTACAGTTGCCACCAGGAAACATCAAACTGTCACAGCACTTGCCTTTTGACAGCAGAAAACTAGCTCTCCTTGGTTAACACCACATGGAAAGTGCTGGGAATAACAGTCACAGTAGGGATAACAAAACGCTTGATGAAATCCAGGCACTGAAATCCACAGTGCTTTTCTCTTCAGAGGCACTTCTAATGCAATAGGTCTACAGAGGCACAGTAAGTAACTCCCACATCAGCCTCTATTACATAAAATAATTAAGTCTACATCAATGATTTGGAATAAGAGACCATTGCCACAGGATCAATGTTGTGCACTTTGAAGAAGAACAAACCTGAGCTGTACCATGCCATTTATTTTCCATAAATGCTTTGGCTTTGCCTTGCTGTTCTTGCATCTGCAGGAGCCCATTATCCTGGATAATATTCTTTCCATTGACAATTATATCTTATTTCTGTCCTCTAAGTAGCTGCTGCTTTGAGGATCTCTCATTATGTGATGCAATTTTCATCACTGAACTTCCTTTAACTTTTACTGCCAAGAGTACATTTTTATATTAACCCCTGCAAGTATCCAGAAGCACCATCTTGGAGTCAGCAATCTGGTAGAAATTTGATGGCTGCAGTAGGATGATCACTGCACAGAGCTTGGGAACCAACTGATTTGTATTTAAGTGGTCTGCAGGGACAATAGAAATCCCAGCACTCAGAAGAAAATGAGTATATTTAGGCTTTTCCCACATGCTGTGTTCTCAATAATACAAGCTTTCACTAAAAGAAAAAAAAAAAGAAACCAACTTCTAGCCCTTCCAATTGCAAAAATAGTCTTCACTCAGTAAATCCCATCGCGGCTGTTTTGTTGAGTCTGCAGCTAGCCAGACTGAAACAATAGCACCCAAAGAGCCCACAACTCCCTGGTTGCATCTTAATGGGCTGTTTGTTAACTTCAAAGCTGACCATTTAAATGCTAACGTTATTAGGCAAGTAATACAAAACATAAGCACCCAGCTTGAATCATTAGCATTTAATTGCCTAACATTTTCTCTTGTTTAATCTACAGCACTGTGCAAACTGGTCTTAATTTTGGTTTTGAACAGTGGAGCACTCACAGTTATGTTGCCCTCTGTGGAGGGACCCATGAAGAAAAAACAAAATATTTGAGCTTCCAAAAACCTGTGTCTTTTAATGTCACATACAATGCAGCTTTACTCTAAAGCTTTCTCAGGTCTTATTTTTTTTCTTTTATTTAGGTTCTTTTCCTTGACTGGGATGCTTGTTACCTACTCTGGGCAAGGACTGTTGTTAAGAAGCAAAGATTCAGCTGCTAATGAAAGAGTTCAGAGTTGTTTCCTTTATTTTTTGCTTGACCAAATGGGAAAAAAAGCCCTTTCTACTGCTTTTTCAAGGTGGTGTAAAGGTCACTGAAAATAACTCCCTTATAGATGCCAATGTGTGACATTTTGCCTGAATAAAACAGAAACATGATAAGCTATGAAAAAATTCAAATTCTTTTCTAGATAAAGCTGTTTCTGAAATATGACTTGTTCCTTAAAATAAAGTACAGAATTTAACTCTTCTCTTCAAATCTTATCTGAAGCTTAAAGCATGTCCCCTGAATATAAAAAAACACCAAAAAAAAGTGAAGTAACACAAATCATGTAATATATATACAATGAAACCTGGACAAAGACTAAGAGACTAATGTCTAAACTGGTGATTAAAGTAAAGCGATGATTTGAAGTTTCAGTTTTTAGCAGCTGAGTTCAAGCCTGGAGTGTGAGGATAGAAATTCCATCAAAACCACCCTCACCAAAAAAATAATCCACAAACTCCTTTTTTACTACTGAGAGACACCTTATTGTTAATTTCAGAAGTAATAAGAAAGATTACAAAACCAAGCAATTGTGGTATAATTTTGACATTTTGTCCTCAGAGATTTCCGTTCCTCTGTTCACTTTTTTTTCATGCTTCTCTGGTGTCTGGTCTTTATTGTTAAAAAAACAAGGTTTTTTCTCTCATTCTGGGAAGTGTTTTCTATCCAAAAAAAAGCATAATGAAAACAACATTCCAGTTTCTCTCCAACTTAAATTCAACTTGACCAACACCATTTCCCCAAGAAGTTAAGATTTCAGTAAATTTACCTGGCAGGAAATGCTACCCAACTGATCCTCACTGGGTGCCCTGTCACTTCCCTGCAGTTCAAAATACAACATTTTTTTTGGCTTGAAAAGAAGCCCTGAGATAGATGGACATATCAAACCCATGTATGCAGGAGAACAAATCTGTCAAGTGGCATGTTTAAATACTTTTCTTACATTATATTTTCACTCAGAGATTAATTTATGGAAGATTATTTTATCTTAAACCCATAAAACTCCCTGGATTCACCATTACACAATGTTAGCCTGTAAGCATTACACTGATCCATTTGAAGAATTTTGTCTCTAGACAAACAAAGCATTACTAGGCAGATTTACCAAAAGAGTTACAAGGTGCTGATTCCAGCCATTCTTCAAAAGAAGCCAAAGAAGATTGCTGTAAAAAAACCTTGAAATTAGTGACTGCAGGATTGGAGTTTGGACGAGAACTCAGGCAGATGTAAGCAAAAAGGATGGAAAGGCAATAGAAAGGATAGAAAGGCAAAGGGTCCTAGCAACTGGACAGCAAGCTGCTTAAAGTGTTTCTTCATCCCTGGCTGCCTGTAGACCTTCTCCTTTCTCTCATCCATAACAAGCAATCAAATAAATCCCCCTATCAGTCTGTAGCAAGTTACACTGTATGGCAATCCCTTTTCCCATTCTCAAGCATGGCTTTATAAAACCTCTTGTCCTCCTGGAGAAAATATGTGCTGAACTTTTGCAAACTAATCTCAGGCTCTGGTGGTTTCACCTCAGTTTGGCCATTTTCATTACACTGACATCTTCAATCCACTCTTTTCTAAACACAGTCATTGGAATTTTATGAATCATCTTCTTGTAGAGTAGCATAATATTGAGATGCAGTAATGGAGGGTGCCAGCAGATGGTGACATATGTAAATTTCTATAAAGATTATGTGTAACAAAAGAGTCTTTAGAGAAGGTGCAGATACTTCATGTATTTCTGCTTCCATTTCTTGTAATGCTCAGGGAAAAAGAAAATCTTCTTTTCATTATTTCTATCTTGGCCTGCTACAGCTGGTGGCAGCTGTTTGGGGACCTATTTCTACCACTCAGATAATTTTGTTTGGCATTGATGCCTGGGTAGCTGCTGCAAACCATCTTGGAAACTCCTACAGAGTGTGTCTACTTTATGCTTTTTTGCTGAGGGTTGTTTGTTGTTTGTTTTTGTTTTTCTTTTTCCTTTGTAGAAGTTATTACCAAGTGCACTGTTTACTGTTTATTGTCAATATCACAGGGGAGCCAGAATGCAAAATAGATGGCTGTAATAGCCACAGGGTAGCATACTGGGGGCCAACAGAGGAGAAATGCTAATCACATTGCCATTTTCTGGCCCATATGGTCAGGGCTCCAGTACACGATGGTTTGAAATGCTATTATGAGTACAGGCTAAAATCGATTCTACAGAGAAGACTTTGGCAAATCTATTACCAACTCTCTTAAACTGCACCTCACTAACAATTTAGGGCAGCCATTCATCCAGAGAAAAGAAATACAGCTGTGGGCTTGATGAACTCAGAGAAGAGTTGACCTTATAGGAGGGGAAAAACTTTGAAAAGTCACATTAGTGTTTTTTCTTGGCAAGAATGAACTGCATATCTCTTCTGAGGGAATGACTTGCTCAAACTGCAACCCTGTTCTTGTGTCTCAAACAGGTCTAGCTCACTCATTCAGTGTGAAAACCCTTTTGGCCACAGAAGGCATTTCTGCCTCAGCTGTTACTGTCTCCCATCCACCAGAGGCTTTCACCCCAAAATAGAAAGGGCCATGTGTTGCCATGCCAGTCCACTTCAGCAATCTTTCCCATCTTCCCTCTCTGGTGGATCAGATGAATGTGTAGGGCTGTGAAGTGGGTACCATTGAGGGACAGGAATGTTCTCTGAGGCTTTCAGGTGGACAACAGGAGGGCAGGGCGGGCAAGTGGAGGTACCAGTTTGCCATCCCGTGCCACAAGTGGTCCCAGCTCATCTGCTGGAGCTTTGTAAGGCTACCCACAGGGCTGTTCTTCTGTGTTAGCACTAACTGGTGCCATTTGCAAACAGTGGAGAAAATAAATCAAGTAGCCAGTGGTCCCAGGTGTTATCCCACATATTCAGACCAGGGAGAGGAAGAACTTGAGTACAATCAGTAAACAATGGAAATGGACTATGGCGGTATACAACATTAAAGCAACCAGAATGGAGACAATTTTATTTTCAGATGTGGTCAGAGTCAGCAGTGCACACAACCTGTGCACAGTCCTAATGTGAATCAGGCTGTTTTGAATTCACTTTTCCCTAGTCAGCTACCCTTCCTTGCCCTAAAAGGTGGTCCTTTCTGGTACTAAGCTCTACTGACCCCACAGTGACCAGATATGAGCAGGAGGTATCTTCAAAAATTATTTACTCTTCAGGTTCCTAAGCCATGCAGTCTCCTTCAGAAAATAGGAACAGAAAGTCCTCTCCATTTCTAGGTAGCCCTAGGAGACTCAGGTCTCTTTCCATTCAAGAACACAGAGGAGCCAGCCACTGCTGCCGCTTTATCATAGTGGTAACAGCAACTCTTTAGAAGAGATTTGCTTTGAAAACCTGGCCTTAAATGCTTGTAAGGTGTGAGGGAAGTCAAATTTAGAAGAAAAGCATGGTGATCTAAATCCATCCCTATTATTGGGGCATGAGTAATTTTCAGTCTTTGGGATTAAATTTTCTTTAATAATACAAAGTGCGTGCTTTCAGCTCTGGGTTATTCTGTCTGGAAAGATGCTTTCTTGCTTCCTGTGCAGTCATTTTTTATAGTCTTTTGTATCTCTCGTTTGACTGTCCCGAAATGGCATTTACTCACAAAGCCATTGCTACATAGCATGTGTTCTTCTGCCTAGCAAGCTGCGTGTCCATTATCACTGATATTTTTGTACCACTCATCATGACCTGAGCAGCTGTAGATTATCCTGAGATTTTTCCTCAATGTATAAATTTTCCTGCATCAAAGACTTGTCATTTTCCATTTATGGCCCTTTTAGTGCATTTTGGGGTTGGCTTTTTTTGCTGCATAGCTGTCGTGGGTTTACAGGAAGCAGGTTTTCTGGGAATGGAGTGGCCAGAGGCCAATAGGTGTTCAGATTCTAAATTGACACCAGGCTTGGCCACTGAGGGTGGATGCGCCTCTGAGAACACAGGGGTTAGAAGCAGAGCACTCCCTTGGGCTCCCTCTTTGATTTCCGGCCAGCAAAGAGGCAAGGCCTCCCCTGCCCGGCTTCGAGCTGGGCGGGGGAGGAGAAAACCTGCCGCCCGGCAGAGATAGGCCTGACCCCTCAAGATGGAAGGGTGGTGGGGGCACCAGGAGGCGTTGGGCAGCCCCCCCCAGGAGAGACAGAGGGAGAGAGGCCCCGAGAAGATTTGGGCAGCACCCCCACCCCCAGCCAGAAGATGAGAGAGAGAAAGCTGGTACGGGCCTGTGGCCTTGAAGTGATATCGGCTGTGGAGAAGGAGGGGTAAGGGGGGAGTGCAGCAGGGAAGGAGCCTGGCCGCGTGCAGACAGTTTTGGAGACCCCCCGGCCCCAGGGGGTAGACACGTATGGGGGGGACAAGAGGTCCCGAGATGAGAGAAAACTGTGCTTTTTTTGGAACTGGTCAAAGCACCCTTAAAAGGATAACCCTTGAAGCAGCTCTGTTCCTTGTCCAGTGGTGAGAGCACTGGGCATGCAAGGAAGAGGTCACCATGGCCCCAAGAAGGACTCCTCTCCTCTTGATGGACTGGAATTGAGTATTTACAGGGTGATGGGTGGAGACTTGAAATTTGGAAGATGTATTGGAAATGTGGTGGGGGGAGGAGGAAATGCTTTTTGTGGAGTTTTCATTTTCCAGGTGTGTGTGTGCGTGTGTGTGTGTGTGGTTTTTTTCCTTTTGTAGTTTAGTTAATAAACTTTTTTTTCTAAGGTAGAGGCCTGCTTTGCTTATTTCCTGGTCACATCTCACAGCAAACACCAGGGAAGTATATTTTCATGGGGCACTGGCATTGTGCCAGTGTCAAACCATGACAATAGCCTTGGAACCAGACACATATACACACAACATTGTTTTTCTGTAACAGAAAAACATATGGAGAAAAGCATGTGAAGAAAGACATATCCTGATATGAGGTTACAGAGCACTGAAGTCATCATGTTGCTCCGTTTGGAATAATTCTGAGAGGAAATTCAGTGAGGACACTGATGAGGGAAAACCTAGCATAATTTGTAGTGTGAGTAGGTGTGTACTCTCCCCTCCAGATTTACACTTCTTGCTAGGAATAGATTTGGTAGCAGGGCTGGCTTTGGGGAAGAATCAAGCTGACAACTGCCTGTAATGGGCAGCAAAGCAAGCCCCTCAGAAAGGGCTGATCATTGTCCTGTTGTGTGAGAGCAGGGTCATCAGCTGAGCTCGGGGGTGTGAAAATAAATCTGCCTCTGGTGAGAAGGAATAGGCAATGAAAAGGAAACTGACTTTGCTAGCTGGGCCTGGCAGGAAAGAAGGCAGCAGAGGAGAGGTGGCAGTGGTAACTGCCTTAGCTTCCCTGTGCCAGCACCTGCCTGTTCCACACAGCCTCACTGTCTGTTCTGCACTTCTCCAATATTTCAGTTTGCCTCTGCTGCTGATAAACTGTGAGCCAGCTCTGTATTGGAGGCACAGTGGAGTCCTTTCCTTGATGGAAAGCTGTGGTTCTCCTCCATCCTGACTCATAACGCTATGTCTGTGTTGTAAAGGATCAAGCCCTCCACACCAGGTGTTTTCTACCATTCTCATTTTCCCAACTTTACTTTCACATGTTGCAGTGCCATCATACAGCAAACAAGAGCAACAGCTTTTTCTGTCCTGTGTCATTGTCACCACTACTTAATTCTTGAGTTTGGAGTTCTGCTGAGGTTCCAAAGCCCCTACTCACTGAAAACAACATCTTGATAGGATATGGGTAGAGTGGGATAATTTTGAGATGAATTGTAGATCTAAATTAACTATGTCTTTTAGGATACATTTTCACAATATGGCCAAGCTGATGTACAAGTTCACCAGTGACTAAAGGGGCAAACTATGGTAACTTTTCTTCTGACTCCTCTTTCCTCCACCCTCCCCTTTTCCCCTCCCCATCTCTCACCACAGCAATCAACTTTCCCTCCTGATTCCATTACAATGGCTCATCTGATCTCAAATGAAACTGCTTTGTCTCGTCCTTTTTTGCCATCTGATTGGGCTGCTGTGTCTTGCTGTGTGACTTACACAAGTATGAAAGTCATCTCAAAGTGAGCAGTAGGAGAGCATGGCTAGGAGCAGGAAGGATGGAGATATTCAGGAATGAAGCTGAACCTGCTACTTACACAGTGGTACACTATTTGTCTCAGATCATATCATAAGATCAGACTCTAAGTGTGCCATGCCAGAAATCTTGTCATTAATTTGGACGTTTCATAGTACAATAGTCACTGAATCAGTTGGGCTGGAATGGGCCTTGGGATGTCTTTCAGTCTGCTCACAGCAAGGTCAAAGCGACCATTAAAGGTCTCTTTGGTTAAATGTGTGCCAATGGACTTCAAGAAACCCCATTTTGGTTGCAAGATTTGCCTGCTGACAATCTGCAGAGCATAAAAGTACCTAGACTGACATGAAAGGAAGTGAGTGGATTCAGCCTCCCTGCAATTTCATGAAAGACATCCTCTGTGTAAGTGGTATTCATGGCCTCATAGTCTCCTTCTGAATCTGCAGGTTTTCTGAAGGGTTCTCTTGGTACACGCTTTCTTCTATAAGGGGTTCCTTGAATGCTGTTTTCCACAGTAAATCCTGGCAGGTTTCGCTGAGAGAGAATGCAAAGATGTTCATACCTCATAAATACATAAGGCAGAGGATGTCAGGGAAGGGAAATATTCTCTCCATTCTATAAAGGAAAGCTTTGCTGAATCTTTTTTCTCCTCCAGAGTCCCAGTGAACATGTGCAGCAGCGTAGCAATGGGGACACCAACTTCCTGAGGCTCAGCCTAGTACCTTTCCTGTAAAACTATTTTTCTTCAAAGCTGCCATCTAGGAGGATTTTGTTAGCTGCTCACAGCTCTGAGATTTGTTGGGGACTTTTGCCTAAGCTCATTCTCTTTCTTGAATACAAGTGTGCATTTGTTTCCTTGATCTGCTATCACACAATTTCCTTTTAAACAGAGCTTACTGTGCAATCTTATGTCAGCCTTTGCATTTGTTCTTGTGCCATGAACAGATTTTTCTTTGCCTTGTGTGACTCCACGCACTTTATGGAGATTATAGCTGCTCTAGTTTGTGCTATCACTGCCTTACTCACTGCCTTACTGGCTATTTTTCAAAAAATTTGTAAATCCATTATAAATTATTCTTTCTGCAGGATGTTCCACAATCAGTATGAAAGATATTTGAAAGGCTGTTGTAAAGTAATCAGATGTCTTGCCTTCTTTTGCCAGCTGTTGGGAACACATGATGACCAAGTGCAGAGTTTTCTTCTGGGTGCAACAATCTTCTAATATTTTGATTGGAACATTCATTTTATTCATTCTGTAAGTTCAAAGGTGAATGAATTTTGTTAATCCTATTCTCCTGCACAGTGTGAGTTGAGATTTTCAGTTTTACTCCACTGGAGACCTTTTTTCTCTTGTGCTGATATGCACTGAAATATTCTGCCTGGCTTGTTCAGTATTTCCCTAGGAATCCCTCTAGTCTTAGCTGCTTGGGTGGATCATTTCACCCATTCACTGTTACTGCTCTCACTTACCATTTGATATCTGACATCCTTTGCCCATCCTCATTTATGTCCTCTTTGCAGCTGGTATAGGAAGAGACCCTTTTGACTTCTTGTGTTTGTCAAAGTTCATGAGCCTCAGAGCTCTGTGTTAGGAGTAAAAGTGGATGAAAGAGTTGAGTATCTCTTAGGTAATACCTTTCTACTCCTATGGCCCTTAATGTTGAAAGAATTAAACACTGGGAGGCAAGGCATTTGCTTACAGTTCAAAATAAGTTTCAGTCAATATTTAGCTTCAAACTCTCGATTTTTTTTTTCAGGCCAGTGTTTCTAGGAAAAGAAGAAAGGAATGTGGGTTTTTCCTTGTATTGTTTCATGGTTGCCCCCACTCAAAACCAGTTATACCCAACCATGAAAAATTTCCTAGTGACTCCATCTTGTTGTTTCTGCAGGGTAGCAGAGATCCATGTAATGGTTGGAAAGAAAGATGTTTTATGTGAGAAAGATATGGCTTTTTTACCACAAAGGAAGAGCTGCAACTGAATTCCTTGGAGTCTATGATATTTTCCTACCCTTTAGCTATACTCTTGGTGCACCAAGAGTGCCCCTTTTGGGAAACATCTACAGTGCCCATCCTAAAACACTAAATTGTTGACTATATTCCAGCAGTTTGTTCAAAAAGGCAGACAGATTGTCCAGTATTTCACTGTGATGGAGCAGCCCAACTTTCTGCAGCTTTAATTAACAGTAATATGAGATACAGAAGCAATAACGCAAGTGCATCACCAGTAGAGACAGTGACATGCTCTGGCTTTTCAACCTGACTGCTTTTTCTGCTCATCTTTCCCAATGTTAATTCCCCAAATTAACTTTGCAATGAACATTTACCACTCTGGTAATATGGCTGCATCTGCACTCCCAATTATCAGAAGGTGTGGCCAAAACATTTCCTGAATCATCACCTGGTCTCTGCGCTAAGGATGTGTGAAAGGATTTTGGAAGGTCAGACACTTTCTGTGTAAACAACACTGAATGTCCTAAAATACGCTGTCCCCACTGTGAATTCAAAAACTTTTATTCAGCACTTATGTTAGCAAAATTTACTTGCTTAGAGGCATGTGAAACACAAAAGCAAAGTGGGTTAGAACATGGCCAGACCTAATTCAATTTTGTATTTAAGTGATTGTCCTCAGGAAATTTTTACTTAGTACTACTAATTTTAAAATTAATTTATTAGGAAAGAGATGGGGGAAAAAAGTGATTTATATATAACTCAAGAACTACTGTGGCACTGAGATAAAGTGCAGTGCAAAGATGCCTGAGCACCTTGTTTAGTGCTTGTAAATAGACTGAATCCTAACTCATGCTTCTGTTTAAATGGGCTATTCCACAGGTCATATTTCTCATTTTCTGCAGCCAACTTGTCACCTGGTTATATTGCAAAGATTTACACTACATTCACAAATGCCAGTTTAAAGTGTCAAGGCTCCTTTAAAAGAAAAATAAAGTTAACCTGGGCAAAATGAATAATACATATTTTATAGCCAAAAAGTGGATTTCTTTTAAGTTTCAGAAGAACTGTGAGTTCCTGCAGCCTGTGATTGCAACAATATTTTTTCCTAAGGAACAGAAAGCATTTATACCTTGATATCCAATTCCTTAAGGTATGCCTATGCTTATAAATTCTAGTCTATTTCTTCTCTATTCATTGTGTACTCTGGCAGAAGCTGGGAACTATGTAAATTTTTACTTTATAGCTGCTGAAACACAAGCAAACGGCATTATCCCTAACACCTGCTGTGAAGCAACAATCCTTGATTTTTCTCCAAAATTAAACAAAAATAAAACACTTATAAATTGGTACCTCAAATTCTGATAGAGTTTCTTTCCACAAGACACCAGTGTCTCATCACTGAGGTTCCTAATGGCCATACTGATTTACAAACATTGTCACACATGACAATACTTGTAGGCTGAAGATCCCCTAATGTAATGGAAATCTCATTTTCAGATTTTAATTAAGAAGTAAAGATTGTGGAAATGGCAAAGATGACTGCAAATTGCATTTCAGTTATTTTCAGTTGATGAAAGATAGGTAGAAGCTCTTAACAAAACAGGTCGTACAATGCCATTGATGGGCTGAAATTGAAATTTTCCGTGATTTGGAAGATAGGCAATCCTGTTGTTCTGGGATAACATGACTATGATTCACTGCCTCAAAAGCAATCACAGATCAGCAACTCCTTTCTGCCCCCAGCCACTCTATCCCATGTCAGAGTGAAGGTCATAACAGTGTTCGGCAGGCTGGTGAATGCCTGGGGATTTTGTGGCTTGTTTTTGTCAGGAGTATGTGAACACAAGCTTGTCATCTAGTCTGCAAGTGCTCAGGGCTTACAGCCGTAGCTATTATAGGGTAAAAGTAGTTAGGGAAAGCTGTGTCATGGAGCATAAGAGTGCACCCCCTCTCTTTGTCCAAATATAGTTGCATTTGTAGACTAAAGACCCCCTGGGCAGGAGTGAATTTAGAGGGCATCTGGACAAAGCAGACTCAGGTGAGAAAACTTTATTTAATTCATTGACGAAACCAAAAAATTACAGTTGAAAGTAGAAAAGAATTTGAGGACTTACAAACACATAGGTAAATCATCCATTTACAGTCTCTGCTGGCCTTGTGAGGCAATGGGCGGCATTGGAGGTGGAGAAGCAAAGAGTAATGCTCTTCTGCTGCCCTTTGTTACCCACTCATTTTCCTGCCAGGTTGCTTCTTGAGTGTCCCTGTTCCAGGGTGGGTCCCTCATGGGTAGACCTGATTAACTTCTGCCCTTCACAGAGAAGAGGACTTCAAAGGGAAGAGGGTAAATAAAGAAGCTGTGAAGAAGGTCTTTTGGAAGGAGAATATGTCTTCCAGACTGTGAGAGCTGTATCAGCACCGACAAACCAAAATCAAAGGCCAGAGTGACTTCAAAAACCATGCCATGGAGGGACAATTAGGGAGGGTGGGGAGAAGACTGGTGTGAAAGAATTGAGAAGGGGAAGGTACAGAGCAGCAGAGTGGAGGTGCAGAAGGCCCACAAGAAGAAGATTTAGCTGCTGATGTACTTCTTGAGGAGAGGGATGGCACCAGTGCTGCTGAGGGAAGACCACCAGCTGTTTGGAAGTGATAAGTTTAGCTGGGTTTGTGTGTTTTTGTTAGGCCTTGGGTGTAAATACCTACGTATCACTGGTCTCACTGCAGGTTGTGCCACCTCATCCTGTAGAGATGGATCAGCTGATCTGGGGTGTTTGAAACAGCAATCTATTCCCACATGTTCTGGAGCCCATGGAACACTTACCTGTGGGTACTACACCCTCTTACACCTTAAGACACACTGATACTCTCACTTAACCTCCTCTGGAATTTCTCGTTTTATTAGTCAATTTTTCAATTTTTTAAAATTTCCTCCTGCTCCCCAAGAAGTGCAGTGTAATATTATTGCTTCAGTAAGAAAATCAGTGGGTATCTCAGGTCTGGAACCATCTGTACATGACAGAGCTCAGGGAACTCATGCTGAGGAAATCTCTTTGAACTTAATGTCCCCAAAATTCAACTAAACTACAAAAATTCAAGAAGTAGTTCAAAGTACTTCAAGAAGTAGTTAAAAACTTTCCCAGAACTTTGCCAAAATTATACTGGTCTCCCATTTCTGGTTCTTTTCTGAAAAAAAAAAAAAAAAGAAAGAAGGCTTTTTTCTATGTTAAATATTTAAATTTTTTCCTTTGACAGCTTTGAATTAGATGCTAATATGTACACTTGCCCCCCTCATGAATGTCAACATGCTCTAGGAACCATATCTTTCTGTTTATTGCTGCCCTGTGAAGTAAAAGTCATGCAAAAGATATAAAAGAAGAAGACTCTAATAAAAAACAGTCAAAAGCAGAAGGGAAGCAGTAGGAATGACCAACTACCAACTCTGAATGGAGGTAAGTTCCAGAGAAGCTGACTACAGAAGCAGTAGAAAGGGAAGCAGAAAGGGAATCCCATTTTATCCCCCAAATGCTCTGTGAAGATGTTAGAGGAAGGAGGCAGAGAGGCCTCCCATCAGACAATAAACACAACATCCGTATTTCCTGCAATGCCATCTGTTTCTACATCTTGCAGTGCATTGCTACATACAGCTGCTGCCACCAAATGCCCAGCTAATTTTAGGGTACTTATCTGTGCCTGAGCTTGGGTAAGTAGTCTCTCAGCCTCCATTTGTAGGAGATGACACATGAGCTCTCCCACCTGCTGTAGATTTCCTCACAATGTCCCTTGGGAGATCATAAAGGGAGCTATGCAGTTGTGGGATAAGAAAGAAGGGTTATACAATTAATTAGAAATTGTGAAGTTGTCAGCAGCATAAGCTGTAGTAAGCAGTTTGTTTTCAGTCCAGGGAGGGGTTGGCCTGCAAAATAAATTAAAAAACCCCATCCCTTTGACTGAAAGAGTGCAGCAAATTCATCAATGTTTGTGTAAAGAAGCAAGGAGGATAAAGCAAAGCTTGTGAACAATGCTAAATAGCATAGTTGTAGGAAAAAAAATAATGACCTGTCTTAGGAACACAGACTGTGCCAATCTCTGGACAATGGAGCCCCTCACTCCTGGGTAGAGGAACTTGCTGCTGAAAAAAGAAGTTGCATCCTGGGAGCGTGGAGATCTGTATATGTAGGACTTCTGCTTATTTTCTTGCTTATTGTAGCATGGAAAGGGAAGTATTTCCTACCTATACACTTAATGTGACTGTCACCTTAGCTGGATGGCTGTGTGGAGAATGCCCTAAACTGTACTGGGGAACAGTGGAAGGAAGGATAAACTAAATGGGAATACAGCCATGATTTTGTGTGTGGATGAGTCCCATTGTTTCTCCATGTTTGAACCTTTGGATTGAGAAGGGCTTGAGAAAGATAAAATGTTAGTAGTCAAGGAATTTGAATGGAAGCAAATTGACAGCAAAATACTGAACTGCAGGATGACTTATGAGTTCCACGTGGCAGAAAAAAATATAAAGAAGCCTTCATCATAGTCTCCTTGATGAAAATCACCTGTTGATGGAAGCCAAGATTCAAATAAAATAAACAAGTCTATCTTAAGAAAGTAAAGGAATGCCACTAAGAATTTCTCATAATGTAAACTGAGAGTGTATATTCACCTTGAATACTGCTTACAATTCTGGGCACAGCACTTCAAAAAGGGCAAAGCAAATGGATCCAGAGAAGGACAAGAAAAAAGTATCAGAGGAATAGCAAGATGTCTCCTGTGTGCACGGTGATTATAAAGGTGAATGCTTTAGAAAGGAGCAAATAACTTATGACATAGCATAAATACATCCAGTACTGACTAGAACAAAGAAGGTTAGACAGAGGCACCTGTTTGCTTTCAAACTAGAAAAAAATTACAGAGACACCATAAATGATAAGAAAACCAATTTAAAACTTTTTAAATGATAGTTCTGGAAGCACGAATAGCATGCAGATGTGTATACACTGCAGTAAAACATGACTGAGAAAAAGGGATCAGTAGGATTCCAAAGAGTCCTTAAGACCAGATCTCCAATGGTATTCAGGTGACTAACTCCTACTGAAACAAATGTAGTGACCTCAATTAGCTATGATCTCAGTATTGGGAAGTTCTGAGCATGCTGGCTGTGATCCAGTGAGACCCATGCTTTGCTCTCCGCAGGTAAATATTGTCCCTGATGAGTGCAGCAGAAATTATACCCCTGAAGTTAAGCACACACTTACATTATTTGCTGGACCTGCATAAGTATGTTGAGTACAGAGCTTTTCATAAATAAAATGCCCACAATTATTTATCCCAGGGGAAAAATTGCTTCATTGAGGAACAAACACCCAGTGATCTGTATACATTTAACTGTAACAATAGAACTCCTATAAGAATGTACAAGAGCTGACTGAAATATGAGGAGGAATTGAGCACCAACTGGAAATACATGCTGGTTGTTTATTTCACTGGCAAGAAAGATGTTACATAAAAGAAAAAAATTCCTTAACTTAAAGCTTCATTTCACTGTCTGACACCCTATTTTGGAAGAAATGGATAGTCTCTTGTCAGTACGCCTTAGTGAAAAAACAAGAGAGAATATTTTTTTAAAAAATATACCTCTACACCTAGATTATTTAAAGAGTCAAATACATGAATCAAATATAGTAATAGTTTAGAATGTTTGAAGTTCTGATTCACTGCTGCTGAGAGCTGCTGGGATTAGTTACATGGTATATGCTCCTTGGTGGCAAAATGAGCTGCCCTTCCTCCACCGCCCTTCAGCCCTTTGTGCCTGCTCCCACTCTCATTGAGATGTGCCAGCACAACTGCTTGTGGGATCATTTCATGGACCAGATTACGAAGATCTGTACTGAAAAGCAAGCAAACAAACAAAAGACAAGAACAAAAGCCTTTTTCTCCTGGTGTTTTTCTTTTTGCCCTGGATTGTATCAAGGGTCTGAGACACAGAGTGTTCGACACACAATTGCATTGCCTCCGTCAAGGAGACAGCAAACTGCAGCAGAGGGGCAGCAGTTGGGTCAGGGCAATGCCGAGGAACTTCCCAAGGCAGTTTTGTCAGCAAAAAATAATATTTAACTGCCCCAAAAGTCTCTCTCTAGAATCAATTACATCAAAATTTAATTTCAAAATTGAGATTCATCCCATTTCTCTGTAATTGTACTTTTATACATATGTATATATGCATAGAAATCTACATCAAAATATTATATGTGTGCATGTGTATCTCTAAATTTCAAAAATATTCACTAAGCTGTGAGATTTGTCTTCCTTGAGGTAAAAAAAATCAAGAAACCAAACCACATAGGCAAACTATGTGTTTAGAGACAGAGCTAAAAATGCGTGGGAAAACACAGTGCAATGTTTGTAAAGACCTATACAATAGAGTCCTAGCTGCCTGCCACACAAACATTCCTCTCTTGTGAATGGATGCTTAACTATGGAGCAACAGACCATAAGCGTGGGCAGAGCAGCAGATGGCAGGTCACTCTATTAATATGGGGAATTCAAGCGATTCCAAACATTTTGCTGTGCTTTTACCCCCATGATGTGAAACTGTATGACAATGGAGTGAAGTTCCAATGGCTCCATTTGAGGAGCAAGGAATGTGGAGATAGATCTAATTAGATATTACCCATTTACTGCCAGCTCCTATTTACTGTAACCAAACCACCCATTCTTCCCTGCCTGCTGAAGTGTGTTTTGTGTCTGTCAGCAAGGTACATTGTAGAGCTTATGCATGCTGAGATGCAGAATCGGTCTGTGTGCAGACATTTTCCCTGTCCCCGGGATAAATGGCAGAACAACATGCCCAAGAAAATGAAACAACTGATGGATCTAGAAAGACGACTTTGGTCTCCAGGCTTCAAGACAGCATGCTGTGTGCTGGCCTGTGCCTGTCACTGGAAGGCATCATGACTAAAGTTTTCTTAAGACACAATGAGAATTGCATCTTCCTTTAAACTGTTAGATGACCTGCACTTTAATGTGGTTACCCTTAACCACATTAAGTGGTTTTCCACATTCTAAATCTTCTTAATATTTTGTAACCCAGGGAGCTTTATTAACATTCACCTGTCTGAAAATGACTGGGGAACAGAAATGCAAATTACTCCCAGATAATGCAAATACACGGCATTTTGCAAATGAACCTTGAAAAGCTTATGCACATGTTGGACCATATTCCTTGCAGCTTCTGTCCTCAATTAAGCTGGTGATGACCATAATACATTATATTGTACGTCAGAGGTTAATTGTTCTCACCTTTTTTTGTCTCTATCTCATCACCTTCTCCGTTCTTCTCTCCTGACCAGTGACAACAGCAGTTGGAAGCAGCTGTCTTAGTTTGCTATCTTGTGTCAGATGCGTTAAATGCAGGGCTGCTGAAGGTGCAGTTCACATCACTCCAGGGGAATATGTTGAATATCCAAGGCCTGAGTTTGGGTGCTTTTTCTTACTTCTCCATGGAAGTAAAAGCAGACTTGGAGGGGTATTCTGTGAACTTTATGATGTAGGAGTTGCCCCAAGGTTTTCTGCCTTCAGATTGTCTTTTGTCCTGCCCTCTCTTCTCTGAATTAAAATAATGTTTGTTCAGTGCTTCAGATATGATAGGCATTCCACAGTGAAAGGAATGAGCAACTCTTCCCTGGAAAAACTTCAGAAAAACAAATAGTTAGCAAGCTCCCACTGAAGGATCAATCTTCAGATATAATTCTACACTGGAACATTTTTATCTGCCAATATAATTTATTTCCAGGCACAGGTCTACCTGACCACTGTTAGATACACTCATTTTATTCTGCACTGTACAGCAGAAATGGGATCTTGGAAATAATGCATGTAAATACCACTTTGTAGTATTTAATTTTTGCTTCTGAAACAATACAATTCTCAACAAACTCTTTAAACCTTTCCAAACACTAATACCTATTAAATGGACCCAAATCTTCCAGGCTGATACAATGAATGCATCAAGAATGTCCCCATAGGTAGACCCTTAAAGTATTTTGATTTTACATATACTCTTCCCAGAAAATTATATAAAGGAAAAAAATTATTTGAATGTCAGCCATTGCTGTAATTTAAAAATTGAATAATGTGCGCAGAAGCAAGAACTTTTGCAGATAGTCAATAAAGGGCAGAAATCTTCAATTCAATATTTTTTCACGAAGCATGTCTGGCTCCTCAGTAGCATTCCTCAAGGGAGACCCACAAATCCCTTCAAATAATAGGTATATATTACAATTTGTAACTCCCTTGGTTACTCAAAAGGACAATAATGAATATATTGCATTATGTGCTATTCCAGTCAGCCATCTGACCCTATTTTCACGGACATGAATAGCTTCTTTCTTGTGTCTGTTCCATAGGATCTGTCAACTGTCTTCCTGGTAATGTGTGTCACATCTCTATCACTACTTTCCACTCAAGTGATCTAGTCAATTAGCAAAATTAGAGTAAGCTATGAGCAAATATATCAAAATTGTTTTTAGGTTTCTTTTCAAGGTGATGCTTCTTACCAGAAAAAAATTCTAAAATCTGTACTTTTTTCCCCCCTAGTTGTTTTGTAAATCTAATAAAAGTTTTTGCAACCCTAGATCTTAACAAAATGCTGGAGAAAATAGTAAGTCTTAACACTTACATTCTGAAGATTATCAGTGTGAAGATGTAGGAAATGGAGCAAACCTTTTTTTTTTTTTTAGATTACCGTGATGTGGAATATTTGATGGTGCATCTGCATCAAGAAAACACTGTGTTTGGCTTTTTCATAAAAATAGGAAGGTGACTTCTTCTGCCTGCTGATTTGTCATCTCTGCTGATACTGACAGGTGCATTGATCCTCATACTCATCTCTCCCTTGGCACAAGAAATTCAGTTAAAGGCCACTACAAATGCCTGTTAACCAAAAAGAGGCTCTAGTAACTATATATTGCCTATGCTGAAATGCAGAACAGGAAAGAAAATAGTTTCAAGATTCTTTTCTGCCTCCGTTGCTGTTTTGTAGATACGGTTTCTGTGACTTAAAATTTAGAACTCCGAGTGATGGATAAGATCATTGGGGTGTTGAGAGACATTTTTTGACCTTTTTACTTCATTAGGCTTTGCATTTTTATTTGGTGATCGTTTAAGAAATAATCCCCCCTATTTTAGATACATACATGTATGAGCTGGTTTGGCAACTGCCACTGTTTCTTATTCTGTCATCTGAAAAATCAGAATAATCTGGGGGAAATATAGGGGTTATTTTTTACACCGCAGAAATATCTTCCAGTGCTTCTCAGATCCCTCTACTAGTATGTGCAATATGGGATGATATTTCATTATTAAAAAGGCCACAGAACACTTTTTTAGAGTGAAAGACCTCCCTTGAAAATATATTAGGCATATTTCACTACAACAAGTTTCTAAGGAAGCTCTTTAAGGAGTGATGAAAACAGTCTTTACTCTTGCCCAAGTCGTGAAGAAAATTGCTTTGGGGAAGAGAATGGTAAAGAGGGAAGAGGAGGAAGAGGGAAAAACCCACTATGCAAACAACATAATATCATGATCTCTTTCTTTTTTCTCATTGTACTTTTGCACAAACACTTTGAAAATGTACTTGGTGGACTTTCCTGGCTTTGCCTGAACTGAATATCACATCAAGCACCCCAGCCCAGCAGTGGTTTTGCAGCCCTGTCTGATATTCCCTTTGTGCGTCAGGCGGAGGTAGATTTTGTTTCATGCATCATTCATAAACTCACTGCCGAGATTCCACAAGTTGCTACATCTCCCAGTCCTATTTCAGAGGCTTAAACAAAAAGAGATGTCTGCGCTTCTGTGGAAAATGGTCACATGTGCCGCATCATAAGATGTTGCTGATGTCAAAGATGACACTTATTTTGAATACATGGTAAAAAAAGTAGTTCTTTACTGTTGCACCCATGCCTTAAAAGTTTTATTGAGTCTTATTGTGTGCTGTATTATTTCACATGCTGATAGAGGAGACACCTGTATTCCCAGCACAAAGAACAGGATAAATAGAAACCTCTCTTTATGTGGAAAGTTGCTGCTTGAGAATGTTGGCAAATCACTTAATCATCCAGTCAATCATAACCTTTTCTCTTTACCCAACCATGTCACAGTAAGACCACCTTCCCTTGAATTCAGTCTATTCTCTGCACCTATTGGGCTTCTTTCCTCTCTTTTCTTCTTTTTATGTCTCCACAGTGTGTGGTAGATCCTTTCCTCCTTTTTTTTCCATCATCTGGAACAGCCATCAACCATTATGTGACTGATTGTGTTGGGCTCATTTCATATTTGGTGACCTTGGACATCTATTGTCACTGGCCTATGCTTCCTTTCTCAGCTAGAAAAAAAACTAAGAAAAAAAGAAACCAAAAAACACCACCACAATACCACCACCACCAATAATAATAAAGGCAATAGAACTTTCATTCCTGAGTTTCTTTACAATTCCAGTATGAAAGCCTCTAAAAACCCAATCACCCTTACTTCTACCTAGACTGGGTATAAGATCCATTTTAAGAAAGAATATCTGTATTTGTGCTGATAAATGTAGCCCACGGAGACATGTTCTCAGATGTTTTTGGTAATGGCATATATAATCCATCACAGTGAATTCTGAAGCAGGGCCTCAAGAAGGGTGATGAATCCCTGGACTGAATTAATTTATAACAAGACAAATGTGTACTCCTGCCTGTAGCCCAGAAACTGTTCCCTACAGATGGCTAGTCACATCTTTCATTGTGTTTTCCCCTGATTAGGCAGAAGCATAGAATGTCCCTGGTGGGGATCCCATTCAATCAAGTGAAACAGAACAGGAATTTGATGGTGCCCAGGAGAAAAAGCCCATGTTCACATTTCTGACTTCACATTCCTCGAACTTCCCCAAGGATGAGAGGACATCAGCTTTGATCTTGCAATGGGCCTTGCTACTCTCCCTATGACCATCCCCTCCTCCTAGACACATGATTGCTCTTATCAACCACAATTTCTCCATAAATGTTAACAGGACCAGAGCAGAACCCTTAAACATGTCAGTGGTATGATTTTCAAATCACTCTTAAAATTATTTTTTTTCATCACGTCTTCCTCTGCTGACCTTATAGAACTTGAAATAAATGCACTTTTCAGTACACTAAATTACAGAATTAAAAGAAGGATTGGGAGAAAGATCTGGGGAGCTACACTCTGATGTCAGTGCTGGAAAAGGTCATGGACCAGATCATCTTGAGTGCCACCACGCAGCACACACAGAACAATCAGTGGATCAGGCCCATTTGGTGTGAGTTTATGAGAGGCAGGTCTTGCTTGACCCACTGTACCTCCTTCTATGAGGCCACTTAGTGGATGAAGGAAAAGCTGTGGATGATGTCCACCTGGACTTTAGTAAGGCCTTTGACAACATTTTCAACAGCATTGTCCTAGAGAAACTGGTTGCTCATGGATTTTGTGGGCGGTCTTTGCTGGATATAAAGCTGTTTGGATGGCCAGGCCCAGAGAGGAGGCTGGTGAATGGAGTTACACCCAGCTGGCAGCTGGTGATCAGTGGTGTTCCCCAGGGCTCAGCTGGGGCCAGTCCTGTTTAATATCTTTATCAATGATCTGGCCAGGAGGATCAAGTGTTCCTGCAATCAGCTTGCAGATGACACTGAGCTGGACAGGAGACTCCTCCTGCTGAGGAGCAGGAAGGATCCACAGAGGGATCTGGACAGGACAGATCCACAACCTGAGGCTCAGGAAGGTCCTGCCCTGGGGTCACAACAACCCCATGCAGTACTAGATGCTAGGGGTAGTGTCTGGAAATCTGCTTGGTGAAAAAGGAGCTCAGGGGGAGGATCAGGGGAGATCTTACCACCCTCTACATCAACCTGAAAGGAATTTTTACTGAGGTAGGGATTGCCCTGCTCCTGGGGAAAAAGCAATACAATGAGAAAAATGGCCTCAAGTTGCACCAGGGGAGGTTTAGATTAAATATTAGGAAAAATTTCTTCACCAAAAATGTTATCAAGCATTGGAACAGGCTGCCCAGGGAAGTGGTTGAATCACCATCCCTGGTGATATTTAAAAGGTGTATAACTTGTCACTTGGGGGCATGGTTTCATGGTAGACTGGGCAGCAGTGGGTTAGAGTTGGAATTCAGGATCTTAAAAGTCTTTTCCAAACTAAACAGTTCCATGATTCTATGATAACACATGGTTCACCCCAAAATTCAGCAGAAGAATATTGGTGTCTAGTGTAGTATTGGTAAATAATACTTATACTTCTGAAATTATACTTCTGAAACCAAAATTATGAATGTGTCATGGAAGACAAGCTCAGAAAGATGCTCTGCTCCTCTCTTGCTCTTCACTGAGATGGAGGTTGCAGTTTCTTCCTGTTAGGGAGCTAATAAGGACAAAAGTAGTAATAAAACCAGTATTAGTTTTGTGCTACCCTGACCTTTCTGCACTTTCTGCTAAGCGACCACTCAAGGAATTTAAAACAAACATGTTCACTGATGTCATGTTACCAAGAAACCTGGCCAGACATTCAAGGGCACAATTGCATAGGCTTTACTTTTTTTTTTCCTAGCTCACTTTTATCTTAGGTCTGTTTGGCGAGGGAATAGCAGTGGTCCAGCTGAACCTTCAGGCAGGTTTTCAAGTCAGGTTGAGGAATTCCATGACTGAAGAGTATTTATACAGTACTGAAGATTATGTTTTGAAAAGCTTTTAAAGTATTTTTCTAATTAGTCTTCTGCTAAATTTTTGGATAGATGAGCTATTGCTTGGATACTGGTTGTCTATACTATCGAGCAGCTTCTGAACTTAATTCTGGTTTCTTTATATGCAAAATCCCTCTTAAACAATGGATGAATTCATGTTTTTTTGACAAAACTTCCAAAAATAAAATAGGATGGGGGCATGCATGGGGGATTGTGTTATTATGACAGATACCATGTTTCCCAACATGCAGCAGAACTGTGTCACTGTGTGTCACTCACACACTAACTGTGTGTTAGTTTGTGTACAACATGCTTTTCATTGCTGTCACAATGAACCAAGGATGATAACACTGCTGGTATTCAGTGCTGAAGAATTCATATCTATCAATTGGAGACATCTCCATTCATTTTATATTAAAGGTGAGAGAATTTTTTGTGTGATGATAGGATAATACATTCTGCTATCACATAGCTCTTTCATTCCAAGTGCCTGGGCAATGTCTTTAAAGGTTTATGTGAAGTCTGTGTTTTGCTCTAAGTGGTTGCCTCATTCCCGAGTGTTTCTCCACATGCTGCAAAATGAAGACATTTGGCCCTTGGCCCTAGGAATTAACATCAGACTTTCACTCAGCTCACATTTAATTTCTGTGCAAGTCTTTTTTCTGTGGGTCTTTGGACCACATTGTGCGCAGGCATTACCCCGTGTGGAGCAATTTGCATAACACAAAGTATCAGAAAGTGTCATTTTGATTCAGTCTGCTCCTGTTGAAGTGTAAACAGCCACTCAAGATGTAAGGCAGGGGTATTCTCTGTTCCTTCCTTGCCTGATTCAGAATCTCAATGGCTCTTCAGGCAGACAGGTCAGCGTTTTCCATGAGGAAAATAGAAGGGCAAGAAACACTACAAATCCCTCCTTAAAGCCTGTGTGGTATGTGAGGTAACTGGAGTTTTTCACAAAGCAGCAATTAAAGCGAAACACATGGTGCAAGTAAAATTACTGTATTAGAACTTTAGCCCAAACTATTTTCTCTATAGTATTTGTTACTATTATTTGCCACATCCAAAACAGTTAACTGTTGGTGATGTTTTGGTGCAAAATTCATTTTCTTTGTGAAAGGACTGTGTTTATTTAACTAATTTTAGGTCTGCTCCTATTAGTTGTCATAGGGGTATAGTAAACCCTTTTAAATTTTGTAAAGAACAGAGAAAGGAATTTTCAGTTTCTGTCATCATAGCTCAATTGACTTGCTTTCTCTGGTAGCTACGCTGCATCAGGTCCTCGCCAAAGAGCCTGTCTTCCCTTCATTACAATTTTCTAAATCTGCTCCTTGCCTCCTGAACTGTCTGGCATTTTATCTGGAGGACATTCCAGTTCAAGGAAAGGGACAAGACTATAGAGATTTCTCTCCCTGAAGAAATTTAACCTTTGTGCTGGATTGACATGTCTGTGCACTTAAAACCATTTTATACCTAAATCATGTACAAGTCAAATCCCTCAAGCCCCAGTGTTTCAATCTTGAGGGAAGGGGGTAAATTTACATCTAATTTTGAGGGGCTGGTGAGAGGAACTGTGCCGAGCAAGATGACAATTATGAAGGGGACAAGCTGGTTTTCACCTGCTTGTTGAGGTATATGCATAAGCAAATCCTTAGCTGCTGTAAATTAGTGCAATTCCACTCACATCTAAAGACTCTCCATGTTCATTATTTAGATCTTTATTTTCAGGTACTGTGTGTGCTACACAATTTCCTCTGCGAGGTAATTTGCATTCAGGCTTGCTCCAGCTGCATGATTCTATAATATTTATACGCCTGTCATTATAAAATGCTGAGTGAACAATAACAGGGACTAAACAGGAGCATATGAAGAGCAGAAAAGACACACAGGGATGAAGTGCATGTCTCACACAACTATTCAATGTGTTAACTGCTTTATTATTATTTTCCATTATTTCTTGGCTAGACATAGACACACAGTCTGCTGTATTGGAAAAAAGATAGTTTGTCCAACAATTGGAGAAAATTTAAAAACTAAAGCTCTGACACAGCTGCTTTTTTTCTTCCCCCCGCTGCAAGTGCTGAGAGAAAAATGCACTTTGAGGCTAAGCTTTTCAGTGTAAAGAAAATAAATAAAAAATAAATAAAAAAAAAAGCCAAGAAGAATACAGGAAAACTTCAGTGTGTGCAATAAGATTAACCCTGAAGGAAAAGGATATTCACTGCAGTGCACAAAACATCCCCTTGCTACCTGGTCTCTGTGTTTTACCCTAAAAATCAGAAAAAAAATGATGAGAGAAGAACTGTGAGGCAAAAGTGCAGCAGTCAGAAGCACCAAGTGAAAGCAACCCTCAAGATAAGAGCAGGAAAGAAACAAAGGAAGAGAGAAGCAGCACCAGGAAAGCTTCTGTTCCTTTATGCAGTCCTTTGCAGTCTCCCTTTCTGCGAGGGTCTGAGGCATGCTGAATTCTGGCTCTCAAAGCAGCCCAACAAAAACCTTTTAGAGACATCAGATGATCTGTCCTGCTGGCCATTGGCCTCCAGTGGGATTTTGTGATGCTGTAATTTGAAAGCCACTGCCAATAACACATAATGAGTTAACAAGAGTCACCACTGGTAGCTCCAAGTGGTTGTAACATCTGGGTTATGAATTTTACAAGGGAAAAGCATTAACCATTCAAGTACTATCACAATGTCTTTCATCCTTCAGCAAAATCTTTAGACTTCTGATTAAACTATTAGTGCAGTCCCTAATACAAGCAAAGTTGAATTTTGGACATAAAACACTAGGCAGCTCACAATCGCACTTTGCTAAAAAGTGTTAACCTTGAAAAATAAATCAGTCCTTTGGAGTGTTGGGTACTCAAGCACAGAAAATGCTGGGTATCCAAAGAGCTCTCTTGCTGCTTACTGTCTAAATTGCAACACTTCTGCCCTCCGAGAGAGGGAGCAGAAACAGTCTCTACCATTCAGTTAACCAGTCACAAAACTCAAATAGCCAAGAGCACGGTGCTTAAGAACAGCCCTCATTTTGGGATAAGATGTTTAATGGACATTTATGGACAAATACTGCAAAACAAAACCAGATTACTAAATTAAAATACATGAAAATATACAAGAAAATAAACATGTGTGATGAAAGAAATTTAAAATGTTTGAGCATCATTGAATTCCAAGTTTGAATTATTACCACTGAGAATAAACCTAAGAAAATTCAAGGAAGAAAAATATTTTAAAGAGAACACAGATACTTTAGATACGCATTTAAGGTCCAGTTCCATCTGACCCCTGGGAGCTTTCCTTCAAGCAAAGTGGGTGCACCAGAGTCAGCCAAATAGACATTGAACATTAATAGGCATAACATGTTCTTGGGAGACCATGAAGGATTTGAGAATGCGGAGATGAACAAAATGTACCCACATAAGTGGATTATACAGCATAGTAGGTGTGCATCTGAACTCAGGGATGTTAGGTTCAGGCTTGCTTCAAGCTCGCACTAGAACTATAAGCAATATTTCTGCATCTGGACCAATAATTTTCCTCTCTAATGGAAAGAAAGTGGAAACAAAATTCTCTTCAGTGAGAGATATAGTTAAGTCCCAGTTGGGATACACTTTAGTCTTTCTTCATTTTTAACCATTTAAATGTGTCTCAAGGTTTTGAGATCAAGAGAGGATAAAACTTTTATCTGTATTGGGTTTGAATGACCAGTTGTTGGTGATGGGAGGTCTACAAGGAGGGCTTCTCTGAGCAGCTGCTGGGAATTTCCCCATGCCCAAGAGAGCTGAGGTAAACTGTCTCCAAGATAAACCCACTGCTGGCTGAGGCTGAGCTCATCAGTGACCCTGGTAGTGATTCTTGGTGTTTTAATGTTTGGTTTTACCTCTCATTATTCTCCCCTGCTTTGATTGGTAGTAAATTCGCTTAATTTCTCCAAGTTGAATCTCTCTTACCAGTGACAGTAATTGGTGAGTGATCTCTCCCTGTCCTTATCTTGAGCCACGAGCCTCTCATTATATTTTCTCTTCCTCTCCCAGCTGAGGAGGGGAGTAATAGAGTGGTCTTGGTGGGCATCTGACATCCAGCCAGGGTCAACCAATCACATTATCTCAAATGGGGTCTTTCACAATTAGATGATTCTACTGCAGTCATTTTATTTTTAAAGACATGAGAATTGACCAGAAAAACAGAAACCTCAATCCAAATTACTCCAAGCACGCTTTATGTTTTAAAGGGGGAAATAATGTTTGAGACCTGAAACTCACAACTGCCCATATTTCTAATGAACCAACCAAAAACCCAAGATCTTCCAGATGTTCCAAGAGTCTGGGATTCAGATTCCACATATCAAACCACTTTTAAAAATAAATATGAAATGTGGTACAGATTTAGACAATTTAATCCACTGAGTTCCACTCATGTCCTGTATAGACAAGGTGTTTTTGCTATTCCCATCAGTAATGACTTTTGTAATTGGATAGGCTGTGAAATTCAGCTCTTCTTCATAGCTCCATCTATTACCAGTTTCTCTGTTCTCTTTTTGATGCCCAAATTATCTCATATTCATCTGGACTTTGTCAATGCAAAGCTGTTCTTATTACCAGCCTTTGTTGTTTCCTGACTTGATTTTGAGTCAAAGTCCTTTCTGGTAAATATGTATCATTAACATACTTGATTAACTTATTAAACATTGCAGCACGAGCTCATTATGTGTTTGTCTGATGTGATTTAACTTTCATTTGGAGTGAGTTCATTGCAACAGAAAGGCTGTATGATGCAGAGGGAACGCAGGCTACTGCATAATGCTCTCTCCTGTCAAGCAGTGGTTCAAATCCAGTCTCTTCAAAAGCAGCTTTAATTATCGCTGTCTAACAGTTTTGAAGAAGGATTTTTTGGTAGCTCCCTCATAAAGCTAGGAGTTGTTTGTACACAGACTTTGTTGCAAAAAGTGAAGAATGACAGAAAATGCGCTTTATTCTAATATTCAATAAATGCCTTTATTCTAAAAAGTGTTATTCCCCTTTGCTTCCCTTGTTTCTTCTCTTTTTACTGCAATGTAGAATTTCTGCTGTGAACTTTTTCCCACCTTCCCCGTGCTGGTATTCTGCCTATTAACCAAAGCAACTGTAAGTCTCCTTATGCTACAGCATGACCCTGGGCAAGTCACTGTGTGAGCACGCATCCTTTCTCCAGCTGCAGCAGCAGTGCCGGCTGCAGAGGTTATCAACACGACCCTGCCTCCTAGCCACCCATCTTTGCCAGAGGCAAAACAGCCTGAGCTGCTCTCAGGAAAGTACCTGAATCCAGATGGGGTAGCAGAGATTTTCTCATCACCCTCTCAAACAGGGCCCACTTGTCTGAGTTGGGGAGTTTTCCCATGAGCAGCTGAAGGAGCCTGAAGGAGCAGTAGGTTCTGCTGTGAGAGCAGTGATTTGCCACGGCACTGGGACAGCTGCAGCAGCTCCTTCTGTCACCTTAGGTGTAGGTAGAAGGTGCCACGTGTCCACACACTCTTGGTCAGTGTGCTTTGTCTGTAACATGGGCTCGATGCCATCCTCTGAATTTCATGCAAGGTAGAATTCATCAGCTTGCCAACCCCTCCAAGAACAAGGACGGAAAGCAAAAAGAAAAGCCCAAGCATGATTAAGAATTGCTATGTCAGATTCTAACAGAGTGATGGCAGGCATAGCTGCTGCATTTTAGCCATGAAACAAAGTAAATGGTTTCCATGCTAACTATTCGTGGCACATAAGAATTCCATCTCCCAGTGTCCCTGGACGAAAGGCTTCATGTGTCTGTCCGGCTCCGCGTGAAAAGTGCATGCCAGACTATAGGTCACAGCAACCCCCTCCACCCCCAGCCCTAGACTAGGGAGGAGATAGGTCATTTTTGCCTTCTAGGCTCTTCTATTTTCTTGTCCATGAAAGCTCAGTTGAGCTTGCTACTATATCAGGGACAAGAGGAATGCCCCCCTGTCTGCCTGTTTACTGCGCAAGACGTAGATTGCTGGTCTCCTGTAACAAGAAAAATCCCTGAGGGAATAAGAGATTTCTCTACCTCCCTACCATGCTTCTCTGCATGGATGGACAGGCCAGGTCAAAATGTGATTCTTCATGATTGCCACATCTTTCTGCTGGTGCCTCATCAGCAGGGAAGCCCCAGGGCTCCTGAATGCACTTGGCCATCACACTGCCCTGCAGACAGGGAGCATCAATGCACAATTCCTGGCACATCATTTGTCTTCTGCCTGCATTTGTAAAACAGTTTTGTTGCAACCCAGGGATGCCCTTCCAGCAGAATAGAGCAAGCCTGTTCTATCAGGTTTCTGATATGGGAATTTGCAATTAAGTCAAAAGTGTAATTTCTCTGCAGTGTGTGTGTACTGAGAAAATCACTAATATTCCTGGGAATAAATCCACTCACTCACTGTGGTATTCTCAGGAAGACAGTAGGAAAGCTATGTCTGTGTTTGGAGGGCTGGGACACACTGTCTATATTAATTAAGAACTGAAATTGATACTCTCCAGTAGACCTGTTTCAAGATTTACTCAGCTCTGGTTCACATGATCCATAAAGAATATATGAATTACTAAGGAACTATTCAGACGTTGTTTTGTCAAAAAATGAGGTGACATGGCACAAGGTGACACCATCCCTTTGCTGTCTAAGAGATAAAATAGCTCTTATGCTCCAGGAAGAAAAATTGTCTCCTTTGGAAGAAATAGTGAGAGAATGTAGATGGTCTGTATTGTGTGGGAAATCAGTCTTGATGATTACCACTGTCTCTACTGGCTTCAAGCTTGTCAGTCTCTGCAGCTGATAGTCTGGGGTCCTGCACAAGAGCTAAACTAGTCTTTAGGAAGTGTAGAGCCGTTATTTATGATATAAACCACAGGACAACCTGACTGTGTGATGGCAGCTTTTCAATTTGCAATATGTCCTTTATAAAGAATCACACTTCCTTTTAGAGCACACAGGGAAAAATATATTCTTGTGTTCATCAAACTGTTGGAGCTACATGACAACAAGAAAGAAGTCTGGAAACCATGGAAAGGAGGGCATCATAATCCATAACACTGCATAATTAATCATTTTTGCAAAAACACAATCTTAAAAGCCTTGAAGTGTTTATAAGCTTCCAGTGGCCTATTAATAAAACACAGTCAAAATGGAAATCAACTCTTTAAAATATGATGGTGGCTGAAATGAAATTTTCCACAGAATAATATTCGTTAGAGGTCATGCATGTCTTTGTTTCCTGCTCTTTTAGAAAGAATCACTAAATAAATCTAACTTTTCCTTTAAACTCAAGGTATTTGCAATAGTGTATGGGATGGTAATTAGTTCTACAGAACAAGAAAAAGGTTAGCAGAGGAGCCATATAATCTAAAAATAAAACAGTTCCAATGGTTTAGCAGAATGACTAAACAACACAGTTTCTGATGGCAGGAGCTATCAAGAAATTCAAGCATTTCTCAGTGCTTCATGATGTTTTTCCATAGCCTATCACAGTTTCTTTTTTAAATGAAGCCTAATTGGTTTACAATACACACTCATCATTTCGTGTGCCAAAAATACTGTCTATTAGAGGAACATTAAGGTGATAAAATAATCCCACAGAAACAAGAAACTAGTTGTAGATTAGACTTCTATGGTGTAATATAAAGGGCACCACAGGAAGACATTACTGTGGAACCTAATTTTGGAAATGTGATGATAATTATTATTTTCCAACAGGTAATAAGAATAATCAGCATTTATGCTGGTGTCTTGCCTCCTGTATGATCTGGATGCCTTCAGTATGGCTGAGGGGAAGGTACCTTTTGGATAAATGAAGGAAGTAGGGGGGAAGTAGATCTGTGACCTGCTGTAGAGTAGGGCTGTTAGGAAGGTTCTCACACAGCTGCCCTCCAATTGCCATGAAAAGGCCAGGGATGTTTATGTGGCCAGGTGCTGAACTTGGGGAATTGAGCTAAAACAGTACTGAGTGCCTAAGAGAAGCTCAGGCTAATGTTTACATAAAGTGAGAGGAGCTGGGAATGTGGAGTTTTCATAGTCTTTTAATTCCATTTGTGCTTGGGGCATGTTTTCATTTCACTTTTTTTGGGTAATTTTCCAGCTTTTATTATGCCATGTAAATACTGAAAAAGATTATATTATTGATTTGGTAGTCACATAATAACAGTAAAACTAATGTAAATTTAGATACAATTTTGTAAAAAGGACATAAAACCTCTTATTAAGCTTCAAAGAAAGAAGCTGAAGTTGAACCAGATCAAAGATTCATGAAGTCAATCTGGTCTTACACTATTATGCATTGGTTATAGCCTGAGTCAAAAACTGAATTCTCAAACAAACATAGTAGATTACAGAGTGATGCTGGTCATCACTACACCATCACACCTGAATTTTTGAGCCACAGATCCCTGTACATATTAAGTTGCCTTCAGCCAGCAGTGCTGTTTAAGCAGATTACTCTGCACTCTCCTCTGCTTTGCTCTCCCACTGGACCAGCATCAGATCTTACTGGTGGATGAGACCATAAGTGTTGACACAGCCAGAAGTAAATAAGATTGGGAAAACCAAGGAGCTTAAAACTAGCTGGGAGGATTTTTTTGTCCTTTTTTTTTTCCCTCTCACCTCTGGGTTGGTTTTACCAACGATCCATTCTTCACTGCATACCACTGTGCGTCTCCACTAGCACTGATGCTCTCTCCTCAGAGAGGGAAGGGCTGTTGAGCCACCAGCTGACTGAGCTGGGGAAAGAAGTTGTGTTTCATTGGATGGAAGTGTTGGAAGCATGTCTGACATTGTGTGTGTCACCCATGGCATTTGCTCCTCCCCGGGGAGCAAAGCTGACTGCAGGTGGAATATTCATGGTGGTGGCCTAGTTAGCCAGGATCTTGACCCAGAAACAAGCTCATTTTTCTGTCCCTAGGGAGCCTGGTTTCAACATCAGACAGGTAAAAATGGAAATTGGGTTGCTCATCTCAACATAAGCATTCAAACAGGCTGTGAGCCACAGTTTGGCCCAGAAAGTATTTTCTCCGCAGGTTCTGTCTACACAATCACATATAGATGGCCACAAACTAGCTTCTCCTGTGCTCTGCATTAATCAGATGTGAGCCAGAAAATGCTGGTTGCATGGTTGTGCTGAATCCAGAGTAATACTGAGGAGAGCTTTGCAATAAATGCTAACACAGCCAAATGGTGCACACTCCATCACAGGGAGCACAGGCAGAGTTGGGTCATAAAAAATGACATCTGTCTGGCCTGCACATGCTCAGAAGAGTAAGGCAGGTTATGAATCAGGTTTGATAGACACTGGCACCAGCAAACCCCTCCAGTACCTGCTGACTAAATGCTGGGCTCTAAGCTGTCAAATGCCATGGGAATGGGATTGAGTTATTGCATTTGCAAGCATTAATCTTGAGTTCAGATGAGTTGTGCAAGATCATAACTGAGGGCTTGGAAACTTCTAGCTTAGTCTTTGCCTTTCTCAGCTATAAAATGGCTGAACGATTTTTTGGAATTAAAAACAAAACAAACAAAAAGCACTGCTGTGCTAAAATCTGTGTTCCAGATTATAGTACAGAGCATATTTTTATGGCAGAGTTTAAACTAGAAATGTGGGTGGAATCTTAATTAACAGATTGCTATAGGACTCACATTATCAGTTGCCAATGACTATCATACTGTTTATGGTTAAATATCACCTTACAAGCCCGCATTTAGAAATATCCCTGACATTTAATGTTTCTTTTTTCATAAGTGCAACAAAACCCATAACACATAAGCTGCATGGAACCTTATTAACATGTTTACCATGATATTCTGATTCAGTTTCTCTCATTCTTCAATTCAGGTCTGTGGAGAAAAAGGAGATGGAAAGTACCCAGGCTACTTTACATACAGCCATTGCTATAAACAAGGAATCAGAGAGCACTCAGCAACCCAAGTTTTTTTTTAAATATTGTCTGCATGTGAAATGCGAATCACATGTGTGGATATGAAATTACTCAAAGATGGGGTTCCGATATTAAAAAAAAACACATAAAAATGGGGAGAATTCAAAGCATGACCCTGCTGAGTTTTATTCTACTGCATAGCCACATGTTTAAGAAGATGTAGTTGGGTGAACAGATCACAGTCTGTAATGGGAATATATTGGTTAATGAAAGCTCGTAGCACATGGGGCCAACCTCATCACAGGCCTGATTGGACACAACAGCACCGATCTCAGTGGTGTTGTACCCACATATGCTGGCAGCAAATCTGGCCCCATGCCTGTAAGCAATGAGCAGAAATGTTAGAGCAAATATGAAAAAGAACAACTCCGCTAATGATTTTGAACTGAGATCACTGGTGACACAGTTCGATTACAGCATTAGTTCCTGGTGTCAGAGAGGGGTTAAAATGGAGTGTAATGACTCTTTAGCAGATAGATTTGGAGCAATTAGAAGTCTGAAAATGTCTCTCTGTGTAACTAAAAATATAATTGCTTTTGAATAGCTAGGCTATAGAATCTTTTTTCTTCTTTTCCTTTCTCTTTTTTTCTGCTCTGAAAACTGTGATTTTTACTCCTATTACTCATCCGCATGGACTTAATTGACTGAGGTTCTAAACCCCAACCCTCTAGTGAGTACTGATGAGGTTTTAAATTACTCTGAATTGAAGCACTTTAAAATACAGGCAAGGAAGTGTGCTAAGGCAATACAACATATGGAATGAAATGTGGATTTAGATTATCTTGGTTTCACATCTCTGCATGGAACTCCACTAAGGCCCCCTTGGAAAAGGCAGCATTGCCCACTGTTAATCACTGGGTACTGTTCCTGTGCTTCTGTCTGTGTCAGTTTCCAAACAGTCACCAGAAGTGTGTGTTTATTATTCCTGGTTGCAGCATTATGATGACTGAGGCTGAAATATTTTCACTCGAAGACAATCCTGCTGTCCCTTCTACATTTTAAAATGAAAATATATAGGTAGGGAAGAAATGGGTGGGAGTGGGAGAGGACCAGTTTCATGTCCCACCCAGTTTCTTTCCTTTTTCCTGGCTGCCTTCTGCATCTAGTTCCAGACCAACATCGCATACCCCACAGCGACCCTTTGAATAACTTTCTGTTTTCATTACTTTATTTCTGGACCTTCTGGGAGCAAGAGTTTCTGGGATCTTTTGATCATAAAAGGTGCAGGTTTTGATGAGCATAGCACCTGCAGCAGGAGTTTCTGAATGTTGAATAGAGACATTAGCACTGCATTGAAACAAACAGGAGTGCTAATAGGATACAAAGCAGTCATACTGTGTGGATGGGCTGTAATGAACATGTATTTCAGGCAGCTTTTCAGCCCAGCAACACTCTTTTGCACTGTTACCCTGCCTTTAAGGGAGGAAAAGCTCTTCTAAATTCCATACTAAGATACTCTGAGCAGCAGTGTTTCCACATGACAAGGAGTTGTAGAGCCAGCCAGATCTTACACTTCCATCCTTCCACACCTCAGATGTGTCAGACTTCAGGAAAAATGCAAAGCCAGAGAGAAATGTCTTTCAGCTGTCAGTATGTGATCATAACCTATGGATGCAAAATAGATCCAGAAGTACTCTTATAAGGATGGGAGTCAGGCAAAGAAGCAGGGAGCTCTGTAAATGACAGCTGTGCACCTTAAATGATCTAAGGAGGGTTGCTCCTGCAGGAACTGGTGAGATGCTGCTGCTCTTCCACACCCTCCAAAAATCTGAAAGCAAAGCCACTGGGGAAGAAACTCATTAGAGGGCAGTAAGAGAGGAGCTCAAAAGCTCTAGTGCTGCAAAGGCATCCTCTTTTCTTCCAGGTTTGTTACTCATTTTCATTATGGTGAGCAAACCTTGCTGATGGACACAATGACAGAGGATTGCCAATAACTCTCCAATAAAGACCTACCTCGTAGGTGTCAGGTGTGTGAAACAAAATGCATATCAGATTGGCTGGGCCATCTCTGCCTGAAATCTGATAGTGCTGCCAAGCAGCAAGAGATGATAATTTCAGTATCCCCATGGTTTTGTTTTGGACATAAGGAATTGTGGAGACCAAGAAACCATTTGAGCCTAATCTTAAACACTGGGACTAGCAGCTTTTCAGAACATTGACCCAAAATTAAAGCACAGGCTCAACGTCGACATGAAGAGTTAAGCAAATGCGCATACTTTTTTATCTTTATTATGGCACTACCAGATGTTCTGCCTCGTCTTCTACAGTGCTAATGTGGGTAATGAGGCTGCCTGGAAACATCAGATCACTTGACCTTGAGTGGAATTTTCCTCATTCCTTTGAACAGCAAGGTTGCATTTGTTAGCTAAGGAGGCAATGAATGTTTATGCCCAATTTAAGCAATTGCAGACAGCACCTATTATGTGTGGAGTAGTGGTTTTTAACTGCAATTTGAACTGAAAAAAAGAAAGTATAACTGCTGTTTTATTAAGACATAAATCTATGGAGGTTTAATTGGAAGGAGACAGGTAAAGGAGAGCAGTACTCTGCTTTGGTCCAGAATTTCTCCCACGTAACATTCCCAGAAGAGCAGTAAGTGCCAACATATTCCACCATGGAAACAAAAGGAAGAAAGTTTTTATTACAAGCACAGTCTTCAGTGGATGTTCAGTGATCTACAAGTAAGATATTATTACAGAAGCTTGCCACTTCTGAGACTTGATTAATTGTTCTGAGGGTGTCAGATATGTCTTATCAGAATCCAGCCTGTTTGTTTAAGAGGTGATCAGTGTTGGAAGCTTGTTAATGATTCCAAATAACTCAATTTTTTTCTCCTGACCACATTTTTAATTTCCACCTATGCGACACTTATATCAATTTTTAAGTGATATTATAGCACTTCAGAGTTTCAGGAGACAACACAGTCGATTGCAGAAAAAGTCTAATAACTAGAAGTTCCTGGATTCAAACTGTGATTAGCCATTAACCTATTGTGTGACCTCAGACATATCCCTTAATTCTCTTTTCCCTCAGCTTAGCTATCTAATATTTTTTCACAGAATTATAGCACCTTGCCAAAAGAGTAAGGGCCTCCTGTGAATCAGCTATCATGAGAAAATGGAATTAGAAAACAATGACAAAAGAAGCACAAAAGGGAAGCAAAGGAGGTAAGGTGCTAAAATAGTTACCAAAAAGGAAGTAAAATGTTCATCTCCATTTGTGTGAGTGCCTTATACTATACAAAACTTTTTATAAGCAATCTCATCAGCATTTGCTTCTGAGGGATTTCTTTTACTTCTTGCAGATTTGTTAACTAATAAATTTGGCATCCAGGCTTCTGTTAGAACTAAAGAAATCTTATGACTAGATGAGAACAAGTAAATTCCCATGTCTGGAAAAATCAGGTAGCTCCCCAACAGCTTCATTGGGAACTTCAACTGCTCTCATCAGAGATTCCCCTCCCCCATCCCCATGTAAAGTTAATGTGCATAGGAGTTAAAAATGTGGGTGACATTGTTATGCAAATGATGTGAACTCAGTTCTGAAATCCTTTTACACCATCCCAAAGACAAAAAGATTTTTGACACAAGGAATTTCAAACATAACTGCATGCAACACCTACTTGCACGGATTTAATTATGGCCTGAGACACAGGGGTTCACAGATTCAGTTTTTCTGCACATTTTGGTAGAGCAGAGAGTGATCCAAGGACATCATAAGTGGCCAGAAAGAAATTAATTTCAAGCATGGATGCGCTCTAATACCACACTCCACAAGAGTCCTGGTTGCTTCAGTTTCACCACATCCATAGCTAAACCCATAATCTTGGTAGAGTAGGGATTACACCATATCAACCATAATGCTTGGATCATTATTTCCTTGGACATCTTTCTTGCAGAGTGCCTTTTGCATTGTGTGGCCTCAATGCTGTCTGTTTCTACTTCATCCCCTGCCCTTTACTGTCGTGGCAGACCAGGAGCCACAGACCTGCCTTTGTACACACTTTAATGCCTCTTGCCAGATGCAAATTCACCTCCAATGGGAAAAGAAACACAAGCCCAGAGTTAAAATATTTGGATTGGTTGCATCTTCTCTCCTTCTTACTACTCTGCTCTCATTTCCTATGGCAGAGATCCCTGAAGGGGGGTGGTTGCTGATCACACACATATTCCTGTGTGCTACAAGCCATATGATGAGCTGGTATTTCATCCTTCCACCTTTCCACCTGCTAGTCCATGGCTCTGACACTCCTCCACCATCACCACTTGACTCTTGCTAATGCCTTTCAGCACTCCTTGCTGATGCTCTGCTGAATCACTGTGCTGCATTTTCTCCTGTTCCTCCTTGGCAGAAAAGAATTCTGACATGTATATTTTTGTTTCCTTAATGTGAATTTTCTTTTTCCAGAACCTGAAGGGAGGGAGCTTGTTTGTGACCATCTAAGGCCACAGACAGAGCAAAATTTGTTGGTGCTGGCATTTAACAATGTCATTAGTACATTGTAACAAACAAGCTTTTGGACACAGAAGTTCTTTTCCAGGACATCTCGTCTATAGCTTTTCACTGGCAGGCCTCAAAGATTTTGACAAATGAAAGCATTGTCATTTTTCAGATGGGCAAAAGAGGTGTGGAACAGGAGCCTAGCACAAGAAGGGCACATTCTCACAGCTTTTAGGAAGCACTGAAATGTAAATAATGAAGAGAAAGGCAAAAGGCTGCATACCTAACCCCTTCACCTCGGCATTATGCACTAGGCTCTCCCCTGCCTGACACTGCCAACACAGCAATATCTTCCATGAACCAGTTGGTAATTCAAGATATAGTGTTTTAATTATTAATAAAAGATGCTTGGAGACATCATGACCTGTTAGAGACACCTCTTAGAGTGAAACTCTGCAGATGGAGCAGAATATAGTCTTAAACAGTATGATTAATATTTATGCAGCTTGATAAGCTAGTTTAGCTCCTGACCCTCACTGGGTTTCTGTGGAGATGTGTCTCTGCTTGCTTCCCTACCCTCCCTCCTCTTCCTCCTCCTGCCCCTGTCCTAGTAGTAATTGTGTGGCTGCTCCCTATAGCTCTCAGACTCCAAGGTCAAGTTTTGAAGTTAAAAGGGCCCTGAATACTATTGAGCCTTAAATTTGAGGCCAATTGGAGGACCACTTCTGCTTCCCCCTTTTCTGCATCTCCTTGCAAGGAAGAAGTGGGGGATCTGCTGGCCTCTATTTAAGTGCAAAACAGGGGGTATGAGAGCACAAATCTCGGGTGTTCAGTCTTGGATTAGAATGGCAGTTTTAAGTTTTGATAGGGTTTTAGGTGATGCAGAGGGAACACAATAAGGAGCTCAATGTAGGGAAGCTCCTGAAAAAAATTAAGTGATCCTGTGAAATGGTTCTGCAAGATATAATAGACCACAGAGCATCATTTCTATATGCTCTAAAATTTAAAGACACAGGAACCTGACATGTCTATCACAATTTTGTAAAAGGATGGTTCCCCTACTTTTCCCAGTTGTGTTGAGTTGCCTTATTTTACCTCTCAGTGACACTATGAGCCCAGGGCCTATCGATACATCACAGTGGGACAATTCACTCATGGCACACTCCAAATGGAACATCCACAAATTGGATTACCGCCCCAAAACACTCCATAATTCATGATTTCACTGCATAATAACAAGTGTGCTTGCATAGGAAAAGTGACATGGAATTTAGCACAAAGCCCTGTTTTTTCCAATTTCTTTTGATGAGAGCAGACACAAAAACAGTGGTTTGCTTATTAAGCAACACTAACCTCAAACCTCTCCATCCACGAGTGAATGCAAGGCTGTGAGCATTAGAGGGCAGCACAGTAACACTTTCCTTCCTTCAAAGAAAAGGATTTTAGGATGCCATAATTTCCAAGTGGTCCAGTTCAGACAGTTTTGTCAAACCTCTAGGAGTTTCATGTATCCCCCATCTCTTTTCTTAAAGAGCTGCAGAACAGAGGATATACCAGTCCATGGAACAGGTGAAAAAACTGTACTTTTCACATTTTGTCTGCTGATAAAGCTCCTGACCTTACAATCTCTCTATTGGCAAAGACTTATTTGTCCACTTGCACCTTGCTTTCTTAGCTCACACTTTAGGCAGCTTTTAATGCTGTTTTCTGGGCAAGGGCAGAATCAATGCAGTGCAATGACCAACAGACCAGCTGGGCCTTAAATGAAGAATTTTGCATCTTCCAGACATCCAAAAGAAGTCTGTCTTTGGAAAGGGCAAGTTTAAACATGAAAAGAACTAATGATCTGTAATAATGACAAATCACCCTCTTTGTTATCTAATTTACTAGCGCCAGGCACCTTCACAATTTATATGCTATGAGTAGAAGACTGCATCTTGGTAAATAATCCATAATTACACTAATGTCAAATTAGGATTGATTCAAGAAGGCTATTTTATCTGGCAGATTGATAGATTTATTCTTTTTCTACTTTTTTTACATGATTATGTCACTTCAGTTGTGACAAACCAAGTCCTTACAAGACAAGTCCATACAGTATTGGATATACACACAAGTGTTACAAAACTCCTCCGTTGTCCAGACAAGCCAGAAGACTGATCCAATTATAACAGGATGAGACACCCTCAGCTCTGAATTAGGTGTCACGACAAGCCCAGCTGGAGATCTAGACCAAGAAGTGACCCCCAGACTGTCATTCTGCAGACCAGTGGGCTAGAAACAAGATCAAGGAGGAGCTTGTTGGCCTAATTTCCGAGCAGCCAGAGTTCCCATCCCTGCCTCCTGCCCACCCCATCCTCCTCACGGCACAGCAGCTGGCTCACAGAGGACCAGCACTGATCAGAGGGAAATGCTGAGCATCTCACAGCTTGCTGTGCTAGGCTGTGAGTGTCCTGAGGTGATATAGCTGGGGGAGGTTTAGGAGGCATGAGTGACACAAAAAAAGGCATGCCCAGAACCAAAAGGAGGCAAGAAAATTCTTTCACAACTAATGAGAGTGGTGTGGTGTCCTAACTCCATCTTTCAGGCAGGTGAGAAGACTTTTCTCCACAGTAAGAAAAAGAAAGCCTGTGAACAGATGCCTGAGGCCTGCAACACACATTGAAAAGACAAGGAGGAAAAAAAAGAAGTAGAGAAAAAGGTCTGCTTGCATACTTTGAACAAACCAGCTGAGTGAAGGCTTGTATCATTGAATTAGCTTTTAAATCAACCAGACCTTCCATAGTCAAGGCCAATGCACTCATTCTTGTACTCAGTTTGACATCCTTTACCCACTCATTCAAACACTACCCGCTATCACTGAACTGTGCTGCAGGGTCCTTGACAAAACATTGAAAAAACAAAAACATACATAAATGAAACCTGGCATGGTATGTCTTTCTGCCTATGTAGATCAACAGCTTTGCCATTATTATGAATTTCTTCAAAACAATTTTCCTTTTCAGAAGAGAGTAGTAATTTAGTATTGTCCAGGGAAAGCTCTTTTATTTCATGCATTTAATTGTACCACAGATGACTGGAATCTGAGTGAGGAAACAGACACTTATGTGAATAAACTGATTATGAACAGTCTTAAACTTGATTTGAAGAAAAAAATGATACAATGGCTGATTCTTGAATGCCTCTTGGAGCCAGCTCTGGCTCCTGTTTGCCTCACACGTGACTTCTCTGTCTATGTGGAGGCAAGGTTTTCTGGAAGGAAATAATGTGTCAGGCTGCATATTGCTTTACATGGACAGGGGATTTAACCAAATGCATGTATGGATCATGCATATGGTTGTATTTATAATCATCATAAATCATATATACCTTAGATATTGATTTTTTTTTTAATATATATATATATATACACATTAGATACTGATTAGAAACATTACTTGATCTAGTGGAAGGTGTTCCTGCCCATGGCAGGCAAGTTGAATCTACACGATCATTAAGGGCTCTTTCAACCCAAATCACTCCACGATTTATGATGATTATACATATACAGCACCATCCACTGTATGGGGCTTTTTCCAACAGGATTTACCCCTTCATGGTAAAGTCTTTGGAAATGCTAGCAGAAAACTAAGTAAAGCCCAAGCATGAACGTCAATTACTATAAGATAAATAAAAAAGAAATTAAAAAGTGGCAGCTGGGGCAAAAGGAAGAAATTTTTGTCCTGATAGGCTGTAAAAAATTCCTTCACTCTTGGTCACAAATGCAGTGGGAATGCATCTTATCTGATATTTTCACTCCACCTTCCCTGTTTCACTCATCTCACAATTTGTTTTGGTTCTCCATGGAGTCCTTCAGTTTCCTACAAGATTTTCAAGAGCAAGTGATGAAACAGTGTAGACAATGAGGGAGCTATGGTCCACAAGGGATTTAAATGAAGCTATCCTCCCCTTTCTACCCTGTGATGAGAGCAACTGGTGTGACAACGTAATATTTGAAGCCATGAAATGTTTTATTCCCAGTCTTAGCCTGTAAGGATTATCATCAAAAGCCTTGAAGGTCATCTAAACATTTATTAAGCCCAAACCTTGGCTGTTGGTCAATATTTCTAAGATTGACCTGTGTCACAGGCCACTTTTCGGATTATTTCAGCTCAACCCATCAAGTGTACAAAAATCAAATCAGAAGCCTCAACTCCAATCTGGTAGGGCTATGGATCCTCTCCCAGCTTTTCCCATGGAACTGGTTTGCTAAACATTGCCCATTTCCAGCACATAGGAGTGGGAATTCCAGCAGTTTCATTTTCATTTAGATCCACAAAAAACCCTTAAAAGTACAAAATAGTACAGCAATGCAGAGAAGCAAGCACCAGTAAATGGACTGTCAGCTATTAAAAGTCTATTGCTTCTTTTTAGAAGGTGAAGACCCAGCTGCCTGCACCACTCAACCAGGTGGGCTTGACTGACCATATGCAAGGTAATCATTCATGTGGATCCTTTCTAAGGCACTGAAAGAGGTAAAGGAATCCTTTATATGCGACCAAAAAACTAAATTACAGCAATCCAAGCCCACAAAAGGATTTCTGCTCCTAAGACTAGAAAAAAAAATCATGCCTAAATCCTGTCTTATTCTACATCTGAAAAACTGTAGTCAATTTTGCTTTCTTGTGCAAAATTCTCCACTGCTGCATCCAAATTTAACATCATAGCCTTAGGAGACAGTTCCCTGATTGTCCAGACAAATAATTTTTATTGCAGCTGTTTGCTGGTGTGTTTCTGTGGTTAGATGGCACTCTGGACTTGTGGTTGGAAGGCTCCCTGACCTGGAATTTATCTTCAGTGAAGAAACTCCCAAACCTTCTGCTGTACTAACCATTCCACTTTAGCAGTTGTCTCCTACCTAAACCTCATCACAAGCCAAAAATGTGTTCTGTGGCCAGCTTCCCTGGTGTACCTGCTTTTCACGTTTATCAGAAGCATTGTGTTATATGTAAAAGACAGGGACTCTGGCAAACCTTTCTAAAAAGCATTGAAAGATTTGAATCCTGCCTCCTTTTAACAGAGGAGGCATATCTGTGATAGCATTCACCCAGGAGACCAGGTGCCTGTCAGAGGTACAGTTTTGAATAGTTAACAATTTCAAACGCTTGCCTCCTACAAGACTACCTCAACAAACAGACTCTTTTGGGGGTAGTATTCTGCCTCTCTTGGTGAAGAATGAAAGAAGATTTCTTGGAAAATGTGACTTTTTGCACAGAGAAAAGGCACAAGACTGGGAAAGGAGCTTGCTGCATCCTCATTACAAGAATACAGTAGATATGCTTTAGGCAATGATTTAATAATACAGATAGTACTGACAATGCTTTTCTTCTCAGCATGGACATAAATAATTGTAACACGGTCATTTTCTTGGTAATTCCTTAATTTCTAAGTTTAACCTGACTTGGAGAGGGTTCATGCTATTGGAAGAGACAGCAGAAGAAACTCTTACTCTCTTTTGGTGTCTCTTTGTGGTCTTCATGACTTACCTGATGATGAGTTTATACAGCAGTACTCAGGCTTTTCCTTTGGAGTTGCTTGGAAGAATGTATGGATGCATGATCTGATGTGGCCTCTTCCTCTGTGGACCTCAATAGCTTTGTATGTCAATCTTGCCATCTGCATGGAGCACCCTACGAGCCTGGGACCAACGTTTGGATGAGTTTTCCTCTTATGTGAGATGTAACTGAGGTGGGTGCTATTGTTTTTATAGGTTTTCAAACAGGTAATATTTGTCTTTGTTTATGTTGTAATGTACTTTTTCTCCACCTTGAGTAATCATCCGGTTGTGGAGGTGTCAAAAACAGGTGTAGTTGCCCCACTGAAGCTACTGAGTAGAAGAGCATGCCTCCACTGGTTTTTGGTTTTGCTTTTTTTTTGTAAAATCACACACAGGCTTGTCTAAGACACGTGGTTGTGTATTTTGGTGATAAGATTCCCGTATACTGGAGACCCACAAACCTTTTTTACTCCACTAAAAGTACATGTTCCACATAAAGCATTTATGTAGTACAGACTGAGGGAAAGGCCTGACACTTTTTCTTCTCCTAAGCTGAACACACATATGTCATTCATAATTATGAAAGAAAAAACAACTGGTAAAGACATACCACAATGAACTCTGCTGCAGAACCACAATATATGGTTTTGGGGAAGAGATATGCAGCATTTATGCTGCTTTACTTTTAAGGTGAATCTTCCCTCTGGAGTATTGGATTTATTTTTTCCTTGAGAACATGTCTGAAAATATCTATCTCGTTAGGAAGGCAAAGAGAGCTCATCGGAAGTATATTTTATGATCTCCAAGTATAAAAGCTCCCTCAGATAGGGACAATATGACAGCTGGCAGACAAGCAGCAGACTCTGTCAGAGATGAAGAAAGCTACTCAACTGTTCTTTAAATTCAGTAGTAGGACTTTTAACAGGCAGGGCCTGCAATCCCCATGACAATACGTTTAGTGCACGTAGCTCTGCCATCACCTTTGTTTGAATGGTACACTGCTTCAATCAGTCCTCTTTTTGGATGAACACACAGTCCTTTTCTAATCACTCCCTTGCAGAACACCATGTGTAATTCCTGGATTTCACGGTTCCACGTGATCCAGTTGGGTGTTGCTCTGTAGGAAGGCGACCGCTGTGCGTGTGAAGTGTTGGAGTGATTGGGGTGGCAGGGCAGAGCTGTGCCAGCTGCAGGAGATGGGCAAAGGTGTGAATGCAGCATCAGCTCAGGGACCCACTGCTCAGGAAGGGTGAAACCAATTGGTTGGAGCATGATATTTAAGGGATAGAGAGAAAAGGCTTGGAGTGACTGAGGAGAAAAAAATACATTTGGACAGAAAATGAGTCTCTGTGGGGAAAAAAAACCTTAGAAACATGTCCTCTCATGGCAGAAATACAGTGACATTAGACATGATAGAATGAAGCAACAATGAAGGAATTTCTTTTAATGAATCTTAATTCATAAATATACTTAAATATTTCTGTTTTGATCTGTTCTTCACTAATCACTTTTAAGGCAAATTCCTGACCCTTCAACTACTCAGTCAAGACTTGAATACAATTATGATGAAATTCTCTTATTCCCTGGACAAATGGGGAAAAAAAGGAGGGGAGAAAAGGAGGTAAAAAAGAAAAGCATGCGCTTTTTGCAGTACAGCAAATCAAAGTCTTACAGTTGTTTAATATCTGTCTTTATTTTCTCTCTATCAGCCCTTTTCCCCACTCCTTTACTTACTGTGAGGAAGATGGCCAGCTGCCTAATTAGGGCACAGCAGATTGAAATGCAGTTGCTTTCTGCCAGGGGTCTACCTGAAGTCCCAGCTCCTGCAGAGCATTCAAAGAGAAGTTGTTCCCTTGGAAGCTGCTAGCCTTCTCCCTACAGGTTTCTCACAAGGAGGTGAGGATGCTCCAGGCTCCTCTGCTTTGTCTTGCTTCACTGTTTCTATTAGTGTTATGGTCTTACACTCTCCTCATCATTTTTTCCCCTCCCTTATGGCTGTTTGTTTTCTAGGCCTGTGGCAGATTCTCAGTGAGGAGACGGGCTGTTTATTTCACATGGACCATCTCTGGTGTATGAATCTGGCCTGGGGAGTTTTGATACTGGCTAGAAATAAACCAGCATGGGAACCTCGATTGCACAAGGCCAGGCTGTGCTTATCTTACTTTTCAGCTTTCTGTTCTCTTTCTCTTTGTTAGTTCTCATGTAAGTTTTTCTCTTTCTTTCTCTTTCTCTTTCTCTTTCTCTTTCTCTTTCTCTTTCTCTTTCTCAAGGAAGACCTTACCTAGGAAGCCCACTAGGAAGATGTGGAGGGAGAACAACAGCATGAAAGGATCAAGTGTTTCAGCAGATATCTTGCTGGGAACGCTACCTGCAGGAATGTGGCTTAGGAGCCTCTTGGCCAGTGAGTCAAGCTGCAGGAAGGCAGAGCAGGTTAGGTCAGACGTTCTTATTGCATTCCTTGTGTCAAGGACCATGGCATCTACATTCATCTTTCTCAACATTTCAGTGAAAACGACCTCTATTGCCTCAAGAAGTTAAATTGCATTTGCTGTGCTGCAAGCAAGGTGGTAGTTTTGAGGAAAGATTGCTATCATCTTTTACATGGAGACTCATTAATTTCTGTGATGTGCTAAATCTGCTCACTTGCTTGATGGTTAGTGCAAGCATTTTCTAATTGCTACCCATAATGCACTTCTAACCCCAGAGAAGCTAATTTAGCAGCCTTTATTTTCACCCCCTTCCATTTTTTTAAAGTAGTATTATGTTGATATCATGTAAATTTATAAAAGAAAATTATTTCTGCTCTATAAGGGTACTGTCTGAACATCCACAGCAGAGGCAAATGCTTCAGATGCTTATGAATGGCAATAAAGTCAATATTACAAATTTAGTACAAAGTATTCTTCCTCTTCGATATTGAAAATACATTGGCTTCTTTCAGACGCTATTCTTTCTTTGTGCTGACCAACAAAGATACAGGTCTAGGCTAAATATATATATCTCAGGACTTTTCAAAAGTGACTGTTTTCTCCCTTCTCAGTGTTTTAACTTTTGAGGTAACTAACCTGGGATATCTGACAGAATCCATTTTTTTTAGAGAGATGGATCATTTTTCCTTGCCAATGAAATAGCAAAAATAAGATAGAAAACAATGTCCACATCTGGGACAGCTGGCTTTCCATATGGCTGTTAGCATGGGTGCAAGAAGCCTGAGTCTTCCAGATTGCATTTGCTCTGAAGAGTCAAATCTCTGACTCTGATTTGAGTCAAAAATGAATGGAGCCTCCAGCCTAAACTAAGCTTGCAGTAGTGAGCTGCTGTCTATACTGATGAAGAGCTTCCTGCTGTATTTTCCCTTCTTGCAACATTCTGCTGTGAGATTGGATGAATAGCCAGAGCTGATGTAAGGGAAGAGTTTGCAAGAAGGCTGGGAAAACCAGGGATTGAATTTTCAGTATCTGTTCGATCAATTTACTGGTAACATGAAGCTTCATTTTACACCCATCTCACTGAGCTGCTAAACTTCAGCCAGACCACTCCAATGGCATGTCATGTTCAAGATCTGAAGGGCCTCCCATTTTCATGTGTCCTGTTACACACAAGCTCATTGCTGTTAGGCTTGTGGGCAGAAAGTTATTCTTTCAAAAAGTGCAGTGTATTGCCTCAGTTATGGTCCAAAAAAAGAAGCAGTGAACCCAGAAGAACCCAGAAGAAAACTCAAGCATGAGGTATAAGAAAATAGTAAAGTTTGAAAATGGACTGTCAAAGGTACTGGCCTGCACTCCAGTCTTTGGTGAAGGATTTGTCAGAAAACACTGGACTTGAGTTTACGGTATCATTTGGGCACTAAATAACAATTAGCTTTGGAAGAGGAAAAATAACACAGATGCTGGGTCTCCTCACCTGGTTTTTAGGGCTGCAGGTAATTGTCTGCACCTCTGGCTGTGTCCTGCCCTGCCATTAATCCAAATAAGTGGGATGTTCAGTGGAAAAGAACAGGGCATGACATAGGAAGTTGCTAAATGTAACAGATAAACATGTGAGGAGATGGCAGAAGTTAGAGGTAGCACCAGGAGGGATGGATAGATGGATGGATGGATGGATGGATGGATGGATGGATGGATGGATGGATGGATGGATGGATGGATGGATGGGTTTTGCAGGTGACTAAGGAGGATATACATGAGGAACGGTCAGCTTTCACAGATAACCGAGCTGAGGAGTGCTGGGACCTTCCTGCCCATAGTCCCGCAAGTGCCTAGGTAACCACATCAGTAATGCTTTATTTGGGTGTGGATGCAACAAAACTGGCAGCCATGGGAAAATAAAAAGGCTGCTGTTTATTTGGGAAGAGGCTGCAGTAGGCAAGGGGAGTTGTGAGCATGGCAGAAAGGAGGGAAAAGGGATAATAAGGTGCACAGGCACTGTGAGCTGTCTGGGGGACACTTGATGGCCAGCCCTGCTCCAGTAAGATAAACCTGGTCTTCTGACTGTGTCACAGGGGCCAAAGCTGTGGCTGTGAGTTCCAGGCTGGGGGATTGTGTGCTCTTCTGATTCCACAAGGGGATGGCTGGGTGACCCAGAGTGGCATCCCAATGTCCCTGTGCCCATGCCAATTCCAGTCTCAAGAGCACTGGCAGCTGTCACTTCCGACAGCTAACACTGTCAGGGACAGTCCCTGGGACCTTACCTGGGACAGTAACAGATGAACCTGCTGGCCCCAAATTGCAAACTGACATTTTGTCCCAAGAATATCTATGAATAAAAAGATAGTAATCTCCTTTCAAGTGAAAACATTGAGATTGTTCTGCAAAACTAACAACAGTGTATCAGAAAAGAAAAAAAAACAAACCCATAAAAAGTTTGTTGGGAAAAGAGCATTTATTATTTTAGTGGGGTGCAGGGGGTTACTTAGGGACAGGAGTGAAGCGGGTTAATTTCTCAGTCTTCTTACACTGATCAAGAGGGAATGCTTGGAGGACTAATCATAAATAATCATAATCATATCCTGCCTAGATGGATATGGATTTAAACATAGATGCAGTTGCTTGAAAATTATTCTATAAAGATACTGAAGGCAAAGAGGGGATATGTGAAATTAACAGCAGAATGGGCTAATTAAGATCTTCAGATAGGTGCTTAAAACTGGGTTATTATGTAGAATGTTGCTTACTTGAATGTGCCTTTTAAAAATACTGTTTTCTTGAGTATTTTGTTGTTGTTTTCTTTAACTTAACAGCCCTCCCACCCTGTTTTGACCTCTCAGGAACACAGAGGTGTTCGGGGCAGTTCCGAGTGAAGTGTAGCTGGAGAATGCTTAGCCCACACAGCGGTTTCTTGGTCCTGCTGCCTCTGTTGTATTTTACTGAGGAAGCCTCTGGGAACGCATTGGCACTGAATAACATTGAGAAGAAAAAAATACTTTGAAAGCCACTTGTCGTTGTCTTAAGAGTCACTGGGAGAGTCTCAGTCCGTGCATTCTAAATGTTGCCTCCTGAGTGAGCCTGAGTTAAAAACTTGATTAGTTAAACACTCCTTACAATTTTTCCTGAAAATATGCTGTCTCTCTCATAGTTTCCCATTTCACCCAAGGATCTCTTGGCTAGCTCATGAATTTGTTTAATAGAAGCCACAGGAAAGCTGGAATAAAGTGGACAAGAAAGAGCTGCAAAAAAAGCATTAGCTGTGGCAAAGGAAAGGAAATGCTGTGTCTCCACATCAGCATTTCCACATGGAAGCATAAAAAGTACAGAGCTAATCAGAATTCATCAGTACCCCTTTTCATAAATAATTTAAATTGTTCTAATTTTTTTTAAGAAAAGAGCAATTTTCCTGAGATCTAACAGGGTTCTGCACTCATGCAAAATTGTTGAATCTTCCCAGACTTTCTAGGAGATCAGCAGCAGTTTCATTTCCTAGGTAATTGCAGGTACCATGTTGGCACAATTATTTCAAAACTACTTGTCTGGGACAGTACTCTGGAAAACAAATGTTCACATCTTTCCATATGTGAGGGTTCAAGTCTGAGCTCCAAAGGGCAGCCAGCAGCATTAGAGGGAATGTATCTCCCAGCTGCTTTACTACCACTGCTTTTAACGTGGAAACATTTTGCAATGCTCCCAAAACACAAGTTAAACATAAGCACATAAATTCACATGCTGCTTTCAGAGCAGATGCTTTTTTTCTTTTTTCTTTTTTTTTTTCTGTCAGCTGTGCCCCTCACAAGAATTGATGGTTCAGGTTGAATGCATGTTGTTATGCTATTTTTATGTGTGGTTATTGGGATTGGTTCTTGTTTGCATGTCAGTAGCTGCCTGCCAGCTGGTGGCTACATTCTGCTGGACAATTAGCAATTTTCCCCATCTGGTGAATAGATTTACTCCACGTGCACCTTGCATGTGATAATATCTGAGGTTCAAACAGAGATGTTTTGGTGAAAGTCTGCTCTTCCCTATCTACAGTAGGGCTTTGTGCTCTATGCTGCTCATGTTTTCAGAGAACTACGGCTTTTAAGAGTGATGGAAGTGTGGTTTAAGCGGTTTGTGTGCTCCAGTTATACCCTGGAGTTTTCAATTCTCCTAGAAATAAAGCAGAAGTACAGAAATTATGTTCCTAATTTGATGAATAATAAATATGAAGGATTTTTTCCTTTTCACACAAACTTTCTTCATAATGGGCTTTATTTCTGGTGATCTGTTTTGTTTCCACCTCCTGCACAGCTCCAAATTAACAGATAATGTGTAAAACCTATCACTGCAGGATTGAATTGTTTCAGAGTCCACTTCACTACATCTCATCCTACCAGATTCTAACTGATCATAAGAGTCATGCTGTGCACCCATTTAAATTGAAAAGCTTACAGGGTCGGTTGGGCCATTTCAAAGTTTGCAGAGATTTAGCTTTAATCCTCTTAAAATATTAGGCCACGTGACCTTGCATACCATATTGTCAGTGGGATAAAGATCCCTTTGATTTTTATTTACACTTCTTCACATGGGAGGAGGCAGGTTAATTCATTTCATCTCAGTGCCACCTTTGGTTCCCTCCCTAGGTCACTCATGTGGATGCAGGAATGCTTTGGCTAGTAGAGTTTGCATTTTTCTGCAGCTCAGTGCTCCAGTTTGTTCTTCAGAGGCACACTTATGAGATGTCAGCTTTGCAGGCAGATAAATTGTTTTATTTCTGCATAAAAGATGTCCTTCCATCTATCTTTATGAAATTGAGTTTTTCACAATAAATGTTTCATGCAGACAATTTCTACAATTCATGTACTTGCTTTTACTTTATAACTTTTCAATTAAACAATGGTTTCTGAAAGCTGGCAGTTGTTCCAACCTGCTGTTGTTATGAATTTTGCCTTCAAGTTTTGGGATTTTTTTAATGTTTACTGTGTAGCAAAAAGAAGGCATCAGGACTAAAGAGAAAAAAAAAAAAACAACCCACTGTAAGCATGGAGGATAAGGGATTTGAAAAAAACCTGAGTACATGGAAATCCCACAGCCCCTTTCTTCATCACTTTGCATAGCTATTTACACACATATGCAAAACCAGTAAAAAATATTGATTTACTAGTGTCCTTGGCTAGAAAAGTAGGTTCCATGGAAGGAAAAGTATAGGTCTTTCTGTCTAGAAGAGGGAAGGCCAAGGAAGAGTTTTCAGATAAATTGAGAGCTCTCTGGTGCTATCCAAGCATTTAGTTATTTTGACAATGACAAAAAAATTGCAAGAGGAGGAGTACTTTCTGCGAAAACATCCCTTCAGCCTATAAAGCTCATTTTTTCCATCTAGTACTGCACTTATAATTTGGCTAAGATTGTTTCCCTATGGTCTTCCAAAGTCCAGGGAAGGGTGGTAAAGCAGTGATGATTCCAGGCCTAGTGTTAAAATTATACAGTTCGTTCATAAAGTTAATGAGTTCAGATTCAAAATATTAACCTGTCTTGCCATCTGCTAGTAGCCAAGATATTCTAACACCATACCAATATTACAGACTTTGTGCATTTTCTCTTCCTACATATCCCTCCTTTTGGAAGTATCTCCTGTTACTTCAGTGACTCAGTACTTGCCAATGCTTCATGTAGCAACAGCACAGTTTGTAAATTATTTGAGCACATACAAGCCCATTAAACAAAGAAAATTTACCAGGTGATCTAATTTACCAGCCCACACTGGTCCAAACTTTGTCTCTCTAGCTACATTTCCAAATGACAATGACCATTTCAACAAAAATCTGTACATTCACAGCCTTTCCCAGAGGTGAAAATCCATGAGAATTTCTACTGGGATTTAACACCCTGTCAAATGTGCAAAACTCTATTCTAAAGAAGGATATCTTCCAATTTAAATGTCACCTTAATCTAAAAAATTTCCAACTTTCATTACTGCAAGTAGTATCAACATGCTCAGACCAGCAAAGGTAAAACAACCCTGTTTTTAATTTTGTTGTTTATTTTACACATTCAAACACTTCTTCTTGTTTCAGGTGAGTTTACCATACATAAATCTTTGGAAGAAATGCTTTCATTTTGGGGGTCAGGGGCAGGAGAATGAAGCTAGGCAGATAGTTATAGCAATTTGGAGCCTCAGCTCAATTTCTGACTGAAAAGAAAGAGGTCACATTTAAACCACTGGGAAAAGTCTGAAGGTTTTGGTTCACTTTTCCTTTCATATAGCTGCAGCTAAACTGATTACCTTCTCCCCACCACATCCACCCCCAAAAGCAGGAGTGAGGGTTGTAACAAGGGCAGCTAAATCCAAGATAGATGATGAGTCAGAGGCTTCAGCTGTGATTTGTGCAGCCTGGCATATTAATGTAAACTGATAGCAGCTTATAATGAGCATCTGCTATTGCCTCCTGTTAAAGATGAGGTATTGGACTTGCTGGACCTTTGATGTGACCCAAGTACAGCTGCTCTGGTGTTTGTAAGGGCTCAAACCATTAGCGCAGCCACTCAGGAGAAGAAAAAAAAAACATAAGGGGGGGGTGACTGTCACAAGTTCCTCAGACCTCTCTGTAAATTGACAGAGTTTGGGAGTCCAGTTCCAGAAAAGTTAGAATAAGGGATCAGTTTCTGGGGGAGGAAGAGAGGGCATGTTCACAGACAGACTTGAAGCCGCAGATGAAGTGCAGCCCTGGAATGGGGTTACATTTTTTAAGCTAAATTGAGGTTTGGTTTCTATTTGGACTCTGAAGGCTTAAAAAGTACCAGATGCAGAGAGATGAGCTCCCAACAATACTGTGAGAATGAGTCAAAAGGAAGGCCATCCTGCCCTAGGTATATGTGAGAATGACCACTCACACAGCTCCTTCCCACATAATCAGTTTTAATTTGTTATCTTGCATGTCTTATAGTCCAAGAAAGGTGATATCTGTGAGAAAGGGGGAAAAAAAGTGTCTAAAGAAAGCAGAGGTTGAAAACTTGCAAAGAGATTTGGGATTGGATGTGAAAATTGAGTCTCCTTTTAATTAATTTAAAATAGCTGAATGGTGAGGAAATGATATTTCTCTAAATGTGTAGTTATAAGCTGAAAAGATACAGAGCACACATCAGGGCATTAGATCTGTAGATCACTACTCTGGAATGGTATAAAACCTGAGCTGAAAATTAAATGTCATCCCATGTTTAGTATTTGATACAGTGAAATATGGCTTTTGAGACCTGGGTAAAGAACTGAGGACTAAGTGAATACTTTGAGATCCTTCTGCTGCCATGTGAATGAGGGAGGAAAAAGAAAGGCTCATGCTGGAGTGGGAGGGGGTGCCAGAGCCTGTTCCTTGCGATGAATTGACTGGATTAGACAGTTTCCACATAAACAGATGTGGGGAAGGTTATTACTCTCTGAAAGCACTAGTGTCAGGCAGCTGCAATGTGAGAGAACTGCCAGGTTATAAGCAGAAATTTTTCTCAGGATTCAAGCTGTTTCTTTCCTAGTTTTCTATCCTTTCCCCCTTCTGAGAGATATGATGAAATTATTAGTTGCTATGATAGGTGATAAGTGGAGAGAGGTGGAAATGACAGTGTCTAGAAATTCAGAATGGGCTTTATTTTTTATTTTCTTCCAAAACTGCTTCTTGCTCTTCAACCCTTCCTCCCTTTTCCTCTGTACAGAGGTTTCTTTCTCTCTCCCTTCTCTTCTCCTCTTATGGCCTTATCAGCCACAGTTAGTCCTCCTCTCTGTTTGCCTGCAGGCAAGCAGGGCCCTGCTGTCCCACCTGCACTGAGCTGCATTCCCAGCTGCCGGCTGCATGGCAAACCACGCACCCAGAAATGCACCCCAGGTCCTGCCATGCGCTGCTGCAGCTGTCCTGGGAGCAGCTGGGACCTGGAAGGAACAGTCTGGTTTATGGGGTGACAAAAGGACTGTGAGCAAAAGGGGTGGTAATTTCCTCATTGGGGATTCTGGCTTATTTTGGGAAGCTCAATAGCTGCATGTTTTGTTATTTTGTGATTTATTGTGTGATGTGATGTAGGGGGGAGTGTCACTTAAGCAGTACATGAAGTGGGTTTTTTTCATTTGGAAAAGAAAACAGATTCAAAATTGATAAATATAAAAATATGCCCCAGCATTTGTGCTAGAAATACAGGAAGTTAAAAGGAAAAACAACACTAAACAACAAATTCATCAGGTCCTGGACAAAATGACCTGTGGAGCACCACTTCCATGGAGAGGGAGGTGGCAGATGCCCCTTTACCCCTTTGATGTTCACAACCAAGCAAAGAGACCTGGGAACAAGGAAGTGGAAATGAGTGGAAATCTTACGATCGGATTGCAAGGACTGAGAGTACAAAGCTCCTTAGAAATGGGGGAGAAACAGTAGAAAGGAAAGAGCTGTCAGATCCCACACATTGTTGAGGTAGGAACCCATCAAGTAGCGCCGTAAATGCTGCCAAAGAAAGATCATTAGTGAATCCTTGCTCTAGCATAAACATCACCCAACAGGCTCTCAGGAAAAGAGGCAGATCTTAGAAAAGAACATTTTACCCTTTGATTGAGAGTGGAAAGGGTTATGGGTATAACAAGCACAAGTTGTTTTAATCCAGTGCTGCTTAAGAGACGATTGCTTTAAGTATAGCAATGCCTCCTGGCTGTACAGGAGTCCCTGAAATCTCTTGAATTGGCTTGAAAATGAAAGGTGACTGTTCAGTGCAAGGCATTCTCCCTAAAGTCTCTCTCTGACTGTTGCAAGGAAGCAATGTGATGGCTGAAGCAAAATGTTCCAATAAACTCAGGTACCCCGGGAGTGAATCCCCGTGGCCAGCAAAAACAGTGCCCAGACTGCTGTGCCGGAAGGTGAAAGCAGGTTAGATTATAAATGCAACAATAATTACAGTGTTGTTGAAAACAATTTCACTGAACATGAAAAATTCAGAGGATACAAAGCAGTCAGTAAGGCTGTGAGAGACTGCTCTAGATGTGAGAGTGAAACAAAAAAGACTGTCGCCAGAAGAATACTGGGTCTAGAAAAACTACTGCGACAAAGCAGCTGGTCAGCAGTTTCAGGGAGAAGATGCAAGCAGACAAAACAGAAAAAAAGAATAAAAGATAATCAAAGATCTGAAAGGGAAGAAGGGTTTTCCATGTCCTTGGGGTGAATGAAGTAATCATTGTGAAACAGGCATACAAATGAAAGGCCTGGGAAATGTGTGAAAAAAGTTCCACTACAAGTAGCTAAACAGAAGCTTTTTATTTATGGCCTGCTAGAAAAAACTGACAGCATGGAGAAGGCTCAGGCTCAGGCTTGGTTGGACAGGATAGAATAAAAAGGGGTGAGCCCTGGAGGGCAAAGGAGGAGTGTGCATGGCTGTCAGGACACATGGGAAGGGCATCCTTGCCTGGGAGGGGATCCACAGTTCTGGGTCTCAGAGGCAAGGACACATCTATGACTCCTCCTCCAGAGGAAGTGTGTGGCTTTTGCTGCTGATTAGCTACAAAATGGACAAGACATTACTGAGACCTGTTTGCTGTGAGCTGAGGTGCTGGTGATAGTGGTTCTGGCTCCAGGGCACCAATAACCTGTGCTGCTGAGGCCAGGGGATTTATGTCTTGCTGTGATGTGGCTGCATGGCTTTTCTGCACAAGCTCCTTCTCCATTGTAGGAATAACGGACCTATTGTTCTTAATGGCTGTGTTGTAGGCTTCAAGTCACTGAGAAGTGTCTGGTCCAATCTAAAGATCCTGTATTTTTTATGCAGACACTCCTCCATTTGGAAAAAATGCAGGACTAAATATAGCAGCAGACAGGCTTGGACTGTGCTTCTTAATTCCCCGACTGGAGATCTTAGAGATTTTACAACCTCACGCCAAAACGCTGAGCTATGGCTGTACATAAGATCAAGAGTGGTTGAATTTGACAGTGCTGAAGTAAAAATCTGAAAATCTAGAGCCTGTTTGTGTGATTCCTGAAAACAGCTGATGGCTTTTCCAATTAATCTCAGTGGCTAATGTATAAGCCAGGGGTGCATGGCAGTGGTGGCTGCACGTGCTGTGTGGCAGCCCCACATCAGAGGGGTGAAGTGGAGGTGCCTGACTCTCTTCTCACACCTCCCTTTCTGAGGCAGACACCCACACCCGCCTGCACACCCCAAGAGAGGTGCGTGCACAGCTGGGGTCGTGAATGCATGAGTGGAGAAAATGGGGTGCAAGGGTACATTTTGGTGAGTTGCTGTGCTTTGTAAGTGCAGCCTCACTTCATCAGCTTCCCAACTTTTAAATGGAGGGAATATAAACTCCTCTCTAATTTAAAGATAAATTAACTTTTGCTTCTGAAGCATTCAAGTGGCATATTGAGAAGCACCACAGGAGAGTCCATGAGGAGATAAATTATTTTATGCAGAGGGAAGGGATTTGGTTACTGTACAGTTAAGCAGAGGCTGGAACTAGATGGTAGGTGAAGGAATGAAACAATACACTGCACAGCTGTGCATTGGCACCATCTTTTGCACTGAGTGAGGCACAGGGTTTTATCAGAAAAAATAGTATGTGGCCTCATAATGAAAGGCTTTGTTGTAAGAGGAGGGGCACTAGAAAATCTTAAACCTGCCATTTCCTAACCTTTAAACAGTTGACTTTGCACCCACAATGTTCTTTCACTGTTGTTGGTTTTGCATGTAGCACAATACAAAGCAGTAAGGGCTTTTATTATTAAACAGAAGTGACAACAGGATCTGTGGCACTGGGCTGCACAGGAATGTAGTGGAGTCAGCAGTTCAGTGCATGATTGTTTAATCCAGGATTTGGGCAGTCTGCAGGCAGTAGTCCAGCACTGCACAATCTATGTTCATCAGCTTGCAGATTAGACAGGAGCAGCTCAGGACTGCATCCCTATAGTTCCCCTCCTCTCCCAAGTAATTGTTTTTCTCTCATTGTACCAGTTGTACCACTGCAAATCAGGTTCATACGTGAAGGTGAAACATTTTGCTTGTACCTCAACACACTGTTCAAGAGGCAAGCAGAGTATACACTGACTTCAGCTTCCACCATGTGCTTTGTGCTCTCTTGCAGCACCCTTTTTGTGTTAGACAAGGGTGAAATGTTAACATGAGGACAGTAAAGAAACAAGTTGGCTTTTGGTGCTTAGAAGCAATAATAGATGCTCACCTCACTATGAACTTTGTGTAACTCAAGTTTAACCTTTACATGCTTGTGTAGAATAAGAGATAGATTAGGTTTGCAGGAGAACTGAAGGTTAAAAAAAAAGAGAAAGACTTTAAATCCCAAAGGCATGAAGAAGAAGCCAGAGGTCTGATTGCATTGTGTCAGATGGCAGTTGTTCTCCTCTTTGAAGCAGCCCTGATACACACAGGATATTGTAATGCTGTGGTGTTACAGCCTCTTCTATTCTGTGAACCCACAGAAAATGTTTTAGAGGAACACGAGACCCTTGGCAAATTTTAGCCTACAGCAATATCCCCAGTTTCTCAGTCTATTATTTTATGTTTTCTTTCAGGCAGTGTAAGACTAGTGCCATAGCCAGATGAAGCTGTGCCACGCTCAGCCTTCTGGTCCTGCCTCTGCATTACCTTCTTTCTTGCATCTCATCAAAAGATAAAATTACATGGAGGTTGAAATGAAAAGCCCAAGTGGGAAGACAGATCTGCTGCCCCAGTAATTTCCTGGGGGCAAGACAAGTTTATGATGACTTAAGCCCCAGAGCTTCATTTGCTTTGTGGACTATCATTAAGTGATATAAACCACCAAGTCTCTACAGATCATGGGATGAAAATTGCCCCAACAGATGGGTCAGAAACAGTATTGAAGAGAATTTATAAATAAATTTATACATTAATGAAGTATCCCCAGGGTATTAGGTAAATGCAAGTAAGGGAAACTGCAGGATTAGGGGTGCACAGGCAAAAGCAGTGCAGTTGCCCTTCTGCATCTCTCAATACACCTCTCCTCTAGGACTGGGGGCAAAACCAGCATAAAACCCTACAGTCTTCTCAGTGTTATCAGAAGCCTGGTTTTAGAGTTCGAGTCAGACCCTTCCTTCAAGGTGCACATTTGTTTGCATTTGGAGACATGAGGAGACCCTAATATGTTGAGGTGTGAGGACTCTGATGTATGTTGAAGTCTCTCTGCCCCCCCAAAAGAGGTGTAAGAGTAGGCCCTGAAAGGAGCATGAATGTTATATTATGCAGCATAAAACAGTCCAAAACAGAGCTGCTCTGATTCTGCCATCTCTTCTGACCCCAACTTTATATTCCTTTCCTTTTTTTGCTGCTGCTGCTTGTAAGGTCATGGCATGAGATCTGAACTTAGGGAATACTTCTGAAGTTTTTTCTTTAGTTTTATCCAGTTAGTGTCATCTCCCCAAACAAGCTCTTTATGCAGCAGTGTGGGCATCAATCCTGGTTGCAAGGAAGTGGGCAAGATCACTGCTGGGGGCAAAGTTGCTGGATGTGATGCTGGGCTGGGGCACAGCTGACTTGGATCAACCTCATTTACTAAGAAGTCACATCTTCGTTAAATATTCTGTGTTTAATGTTGTTTCAGGCCTGGCAGAAGTGAGCTATATATAGCCCTTGATTACAGACTATGCCTAAATAATTGTCTAGTCCAATGACATGCCTTGAAAACTCTATATCACTCCCATGGATCCAGAATGAAAAACTCCTTAGATCTTGCCTCCAGCTTCCAAAGCAGTCCTTGCAGTGTTTGTTGTTTCTTGCAAGTGTTAATGCTTATAAAATTTGAGCTTTTTCTACTCCTCATGTGAAAAGGAGAGGCTGCAGTATAAGTGTATGATGTGCTTGTACTACAGGGATTGGGCAAATTAAAACTAATTCCAAGGGGTTGGGAGAGTACAAGAAAAAGAAGACAATGAAGAACTAGCGGAGGAAAGAACAGAAAAAATTAATCCAAGCTATCTTTATGGATCAACCAGTATATTTACAGCTACTGTTGAGAGATGAGTTATTGAATGATACCTATTTTCACCCTGGCCATAGATTTCAAAAATACATGCAAGTACAATTATCTGCACCCAAGCGGTAAACATTTGGACAGTTTTCAAATCTAAACGTTGTTTATGGATTGATTTTTGCTTCCTTAAGTTCAGCTCAGCTATCCTTGCAGCATACCAAGTGCCATAACCAGCCTGATGGATCACACTGGGGTTATGTTTTACATCTGGAATCCTGCAGCACTCATCCTGGAGAGATGCTTTCAGGCATCAGCACTTGGAGTGGGAAGAAAAAAAGCAGTCACAGGAACATGTACCCGTCTTTCCTGTAAATATAAACTAAAGGCTGTGTCCTTTAAGGGCAGTGCTTTGTTACTGTGCAGATAACTCTAGGACTGCTTCTGTGTTTTCACTGTTTGTTAGTTTCATAAGCTCTGAGGGTAACGGGGACTCGACATTTTCTTCTAGGCCAAATCCAATGGTCAACTCTCAGTTTTAACTTCTGCAAACTGAATGTGAAAACTGCAGGGATTTGTCTGCATACAGGCTTTCACAATTCTGTTGGCTGTAAAATTGTTTATTATAAGGACTTTAGTCTCTGAAGAACCTGTGCTGGCTGCTGTCAGGGACAGAACGTGCATTAGATTGGTGGAGTAATCTGATAATGCAAATTCTTCATATTTCATCAAGGGAGCATTTACTCTGCAGTCCCAAATGCTTCTTGGCAAAAGAGACTGGCAGCACTGATCTCTGGCAAGATGGAAATGCTCTTATTTCTTCCAGAAGGCAAGAACTAAACTACCTCCCCTCCCCTCTGGGAAAGACTATAAATAGAGGTCTGTTGGGATCCTGATCTCACATTCGCAGAGGCAGCTGCCATCTGGGATTGCAGTTGACCCCCTGTCCCTTCTTCATCTTCTCTCTTTCTTCTTCGATGGCATTTGTGTGATTTTGAGGTGAGCTGGTCCAGGGAATTAAACCAACTGAAAAGCAGTGGTAGAAAGAGAAGAGACTGGTGCTTGCGCATATTGCACATTGCTTCCTCCACATTTCTGGCTACCCTCAGAGAAGCTGACTACCTTCCACAAGACTTTCTGAAGTGCCAGGCAACAAAATAAACAGCATGTGAGGTTACCTAGGGATTTAAGCTTAATCCACATCTGTGGAGTAAACTGCCGAAGAAAGGCACATATTCAAACTGGAAAACATCAATCATATACTATTTACTAACTGCAGTCACAGTTACTATTTCTGTACCAGCAAACCACAACGAGAATGAAACCTTGTGGGTTAAATTAATGGAAACCAAGACAGACAACACAACAACTAGCTCAGAACTACCAAGCTGTACTTAACTCAAGAGTCACCCTAAACTCATGAGCCTTTGCCATATCCCTGCTTTCCTGAGAAAGTGCTGTGCTCCTGTGCAGGAGGGATTGTGTCCTCAGGGAGGGACACAACCTAAATGAGAGCAGGAGTGCCAGTTTGGGAAACAAGCAGTGCAACAGATGTAGCCAGCTATGAGGACATATCTGTTGCATAATTTCTCCCCTAAATGTTTAACCTGTTAAGAGCCAGTGCCTAATGAAACTGCAGGAGGATATTTTTTAACTGACCAATACTGCATGTGTTGGAAGAAACCCTTACTAAAGATGCCCCCGGAGCCATGTATTTTGCTGGAGGGACCAAGTGACATCTGTTTTATCAAGATGCAGGAAATGCCATTTCCTGTCTAGTCAGGGGCATCAAGCCAAATACTGGTCTCAGTTGTCAGCCAGTCAATTATTTCATTATGGACGTACAGCCAGCTTGTGTTTGTAGATCATCTTCCAGCCAGACTGAAAAGATTACATATATACATTTGACAGCCAATGTGCTCTTATTTTCAGCTTAAAACCATTACTTATTAACACAGAAGGCTGGCCTCATGAAAGTGAATTGTTCTCAGCTTCTCTGCTGTTAAAAAAATTTGAAGCGCACTGATGAGTTTGTTCAGATCGTTATTCTGTGGTTTTTGCAGAGACAAGAATCAGTTTCTTCTCAGTAAGATGAAAGAAGTAATATTTTTCCCCTATATCCCAAAATAAATTAAGGTTTTCTGGCAGTGGTGCTCATTTCACCCCTTGGTTTTGAGAAACACTATTCATCCTGAGAAAACAACTCCCTGTCTGTTGGCTTGAGGATCCAGCTGCTTGTCATGTTAAACCATGTGGAGGCTGCATCTGAGTCCATCTGTATTGCCAGGATCAGTGCCCCAGGGACTCAGCACAAAAACACTTTGATCCCTCCCAGTGACAGGGTTTTTGCTAACAAGCCTCCAGACATTTCAGTTGGTATGTCATCACCCTTGCTAAACTAGAACAGAAGGATGAAATAAAAGTATCTCCAAAGACCTTTAATAACAATCAGTCGAAGGGGAATGAGTAAAACATCCCAGGTGAGGCACTTCTGTAAAGAGCATTAGCATTGGCCGTATGATTGTAACGAGGATGGAGCTGCTTCTTTCCCCACCTTTTTCCTTTTTTCTTGTCCTTTTCTTCAGAGATGAAAGAGAGGACAGGAGCTATGGACTGTGAATTGCAGGGAACAAAGCACTTAACATCCTTTAAATAGCTTGATAGGGTCAAAGTAAGGCAAAAAGTCTAAAACTCGTAGAAGAGAGAATGAACCTGAAAAGTCCTAATATGTTTTATACTGAGTGGCCCCCCTGCAAATTGTACCTCTTGGTGATGGCCTGATTAGTCCAAATTTTTCACACACTTAACAGCAACTACGGTACAAACCTCCTGTACACCCTGAGAGGATTTATGCTTTTAATTCCCACCATTATAGAGCTGCAAATATACCCCATTGCTTTTACCTTTTAAAATCCAGACTGCATGTGTAGTGGGCATGTGATTTGTGCAGCCAGAGTTTTCGATGAGTGCTTCAAAAAGCAATCACCTGATGCCTCTGCACTAGGGCAATAAGTAAGAAGTTACCTAATGCCTTGTGTTGATGAGGCACTCTGGTCAGTGGTAGAGTCTGGTCTACTTGCAGGTAGAGTTGAATTTTTTGCTAGACAGCTGAGACCTAGAGTTTTTACAATTTAAGTGCATTACTTGAGCAGAAATCAGATTGTCAACAAGGCAGTATGTGATTAGTGTCAGCAGGGCAACTTTCAATAGATCATGTAAATCAAGCAAGGAGGGCAGCAAGGCCAAAATCCTTGTCTTAATTAACAGAAAGCATACTTTGTAGATGATTTTGTTGCTTAAAGAAAAGGAACAGTGAAGGAGAGAGAGCATGAAAATGCAAGGTTTTATCTAACATGCCCAGCCAGGTTCCTCCTCCTTCTGCAAAATAATTTTGCAGAAAACAGGCAATTTGATCTGAAACCCCAACTCTGCATCCAAAGGCATGGGAAGTTTTGTCACTTGGAGAATGGAACTTTGTGCAGACAAGTAACAATCCAGCATGACCTAGTGGAGCAGAAACATTTAAGTAGCTCATCAGCTAGGCTATGATACTTTTAACATATAATATTAGAAGCATCCATTTCTGAAAAAAGAGCTACCTACCAAGTCGAGGAAATCAAGGCACAGGTATCTTTTCAATAGTGTGATAGGGTTGATTAGTTCATCTTGTCAAGCACCATTCAATAGTTACCTTGACTACTTATAATTAATTATATTGTTCTACTTTGTGAGCATTAAAATATATGTAAATCAAGCTTTAGATAATTTGTCTCTAAAAAGCTGATGTTTCTGGAAATGTACCTTTCATATTGTTCCCAAGATTTTTATTTGAAAAAATATTTTGTTCTTTTTAAACAGTAAACAAGAAACCAACCCACCTACCTCTTTCCTCCTCATCCTCACCAAAATATTTTTTCCTCCTTAACAGCACCAAAATATTTCTATCTCCCTTTTTGTTGAAATATGGAACTGCAGAAGAGAGAAAACTTCTTGAAGCACTTACTCATCCTTGCCATGCAGGGCAAAAGGAGTCCATATTTCTCCTGACACTCAGAGTTTTTGGCTCCTCTGTGGTCTCATTAACATTCCTTTTTTCATCCAGAGCATCTCTGTGTTTTCAAGATGGGTAATGTTTGCATTACAATTAAAACAACCCAGAAAAGTTGGATTGCTTGTATCATGTATTTCTTAGTGAATGGCACCCTAAGAAACATTTTCCTGCCAGAGCTCCCAGCTGTCCTCTTGACAGAAACTCTTGTGGCAATGAGTGCAAATAGCTCAGTAAGTGGTTCCAGGGTAAACGTGAAAACTCTCCCCCATGCCAAAGGGAGATTTCTCAGGAGCATTTCACAATGTCACTCTCCACAAACATCAAGCCATGCCTGATGGCAACCAGGCTGACATTTCCTCAGTATTCCTCTTCTCTTGAGAGTACTTTGACAGACTGTTTAGTTGTGGGGTTTTTTTTTTCTCTTTTATTTAATGGCAGCTTTGCAAGGTTCATTTCTGTTAGCTAAGTAGCAATGTGCCCACTAGTGTGTTAGCCAGTCTTTCTTGCATTGGCAAATCAGGGATGAAACCAGCTCTACTACTGTGCTTAGGGCACACCCTGATCAGAGTTTGCTTCCTTGTGGTTTTATTTTGTACTATTACTTGGGAATATGGGTAGGTATCAATCATGTCAAGATTCCTGAAGACATTGTATCATCCTTGCCTGTCCTTTTGAGCTGTAAAGCAGAACAACATCATTATATACTGCCCTCCTATATAAGTCAGGTGATTCAACTTCAGGAAACATCTGAAATATATCGATCACATCGCTGAGCTGTCCAATATTGTTTTACAACTAAAGAAGAAAAAAAATTGCACCTGAGAAGTCAGATTCATGTCTCAAATGACCTTCAAAAAGATCCTGGTGACATGCAGTCATAAAGAAGAGATGGATAGTTAATTTTTCCTTGCAGGTGCAGCTCATCCTTTGGCATGAGTTAACCGATACCCACTCACTTTCCTTGCAGGTGCAGCTCATCCTTTGGTGTGAGTTGAACAATACCCACTCCCCCAAAGACTCCTGAGCTCATTTTCAAAGGCTATGGATGGATTTTTAGTTCCCTCCTGCTTGTTCTATGCTAGTGTCACAACCATCAAACAGCTCTGGCACAAATAGAAAGCAAGAGCCAAGGGGATTCTCTCCCCTGTGTCTCTAATTCATGTAGATTAATGAATGCCCTTTACCTTTTGATTTGTACCCTGAAGAGACACCTTGGAGTTTGCTCAGTATTAGCTGAGGAACTTGCCTGTTGTCTTGTTCTTCAAGTTGAATGATATGCATTTGGTTTCCTTCTTTCAGTGCATGAAGCAGAACTTGGTAGCTTACTGCCTGTCTGTGAAATCTTTCAGCAGTAAGTCACTGCTTCCTTCCTTAGATTCTGAAAAGTGCTGCTGTTTCTGATCATGGTTTTGCAGGAATAAAACTTTTTTTTTTTTAATTGACTATTCTGGAGACTGAGCATCCTTTGGTAACAGTTGTGTTTATAGACAGTAGCTGAGTCAGCTGAAATACCAGACAATAATAACTGCAGAGAATTTGTATTTAACTAAGAAGTCCAATTTTATGTGAGCCAGAAAAGACTTTTTCTTCTTCCCCCTGAAGTACTGTGCATGTTCTCATTCTAAGTCTATCCCTGAGAGAATCTAAATTTACTCTTTCCTGGCTTTTGAGAAATACACAGCAAGACATCAGCTATTGGTGGGTAGGAAAGCTCTGAAATGAAGGAAGAGACAGAAGCCTACAAAAGAAAGTTCTGTGTCTGTATTTACTTGTTTGCAATAGCAGTCTGCAGTGTCCTGGGGGTGCTCTGGCAGAGCTGAGCACAGGAAGGGCACTGTGCTGGGGGTAGGCTGGCTGGGAGTCAAATGTGTGATGAATTGCATGAGAGCCACACAATTCATCACACATTTATTACTCTGACTGTGCCATCATCACACAACTGGCACTGCTGTGTGCCTTCCCAATGGGAATGTGGCCATGGCTCCAGGGCAAAGCTCAGCACCCCCTGTGTGTGTGGGGCCATGCATGGGAGGAACCGGGGCCATGCATGGGAGGAACCAGAGCCTTGCACATGTCCTTTGCTTCCACATGGCCTTTGTGAGAAACTGTAACATCACTGTGTGCCAACTTCTGCTTTGAGACTCCTTTCTTCCACCGCAGCGGTGCAAGGGCAGACTTTCATTTACACAGAAACCTCCGTGAGCAGCAGGCCCTAACTTTTATAATGGAAGTGCCTGCAGACAAGAAAAAAGGAGTTCTGCTTTTATGCTTTTGTGTAACCTAGGCTTTACTCCTCAAAGGCCTTCTCCTGCCGATAAGAACAAAACCCTACACGCAAATGGCTATTTCTACCACTGTCCCCAGAGGTGACATCTCCTCTGTCTGCTCCTGGCTCGGGATGCATGGGCTGCTGAGAGCACGTCATCACCATGGGAAGTGCAAAAGCTTCCTCAACCTGTCAAGCTGGCTACCTGCTTGGGAGGACATGCTGATGGGGAAGCTCTTCGGAAGAGAGATTCTGAGTGTCAGACTTCTTCTTCTTTTTGGTAACAGATCAATCTAACTGAAGAACTGTAATTATTACATATTTTGTAAACATCACTACATTTTTCTGAACTTATTGCAAGCTGCACTTTTTTTCTTTTACCTTTTTTTTTTCTTTTTGCATTTTGAATTTTTCCTTTTACTTCCTTTTCCTTTTTCTTTCCTTTTGTTTTTCTTTCTCCTTTTGGCCTTTTTTACTTTCCCTTCTTTTCTTCCCTATTTTTTCTTCTTTTTTCTTTTATCTTTTTTCTTTGTTTTTCTTCCTTCTTTTTTCTTGTCTTCGAGGGAAAGCTGGTTGTGTTCTTCTTACTCTCAAGTTACATTAGGACAGTGGCACAAAATTCAACACCCTTCTTTTTCTATCTTTCAGGCAGTTGGCTCCAAATCTTTTGTTTTACAGATTCTAGAGCCTTATTTGTTTATTCTGCGTTAACTCTGCTGGTGTAAGATCTCTCTTCCCCAAGAATGTGGATATAGATATACGAGATAAAGGTCCTACGCAGGTTTTGAATGTATCTCTAGTGGCATATCTAACTACAGATTAATCCTGTATTAAGTAGTTTGTGGTGGTAGCAGCAGAAAGGCCTAAGGGATAGGCAAGGATATCAAGGTTGCAACTGTCCTGCTGGGATTTTGCTAGCAGAACCACCTCAAATACAGGATATGAAAGTTATGGTGATATAGAGTGCTTCACCTCGAGCAATTCCAGCAAAATACAGAATCAAGGCTGTTGCAGCGCTGAGCACTGTATAGTGACAGGTTTGATGTGCTGCAGCCATTCCACCTTCCATGAGGACACTGTTGGTTCCTCCCAAGAGCACAGAAATGCTTACCTGAAATATCAGTGATGATAACCTCGGCCACAGCATGAAGTTAATGAGAGCATGTGGAGTCAGAGAAATACTGATGTCAATTTATAATTGAAGTTGGATCCAAATAAAGAAGTTATTCCTCTATGCTGGAAATACCAATCACATTACAATTATAAATAAATGAAATATAAATAAATTAAAGTGGTCTCATCAATGGCACAGGTGCAGACAGGGAAAGATTTATAAGTGGTTTACTTTCTTGCCCATAAGGGAACTGCTCTATTGGTATGACAGATTTAACTGCATTCTGATTGGAGAAACTGTCCTGGTTTTAGTCCTTTATAGCTAAAGAGCCTGTTATAATAATGCAGATGAAGACTTGAGGTTAAGACATGCTGAGGGACAGAACACCACTTGTATTCTCTCTGTAGTTAACAGAAAACATACACAGAAATGAAATCCTCTGCATTAATAATTTCCATTAATTTACTATGCCAAGTGCAGAATAGAAAGTCATTATATTTCCACTGTACATCACTCTAGTGTAAAAAGTTCATAAACCATTAGGATAATGATTTCTACCATTACTTGTCAGTAATGTGTGAAAAGATTTTGTTATCATCCATTTACATTAATTTCAACATGCATGCATTTTGTCAGGAATGCAGACTTTCTGAAATGATTGCTTCCCATTGATTAATGTAGCCAGAAGTTTCCTGATTTGCCAAATGTCACGGAACACTTTATTAATGGCGCCTGTTATGTGTATAAAGCTTTGCATCAGAAGAGGTTTCATCTATAAATTAGTACAGCTTAGAAATATTCAGTTAAACAAGAAGATATTTCTAGTGTGGTTGCTGTCTTGGGGACTCACTCCTAATGCATACCAGTAGTGATCCTTTGCCTTGGGATGAGTGAAAAGTGTCACTCTTAGTGGCTGAGTTTATGTAGTCTCTTAGGCAAAGAATCATTCAGATAAAAGTGATCCATCTGTATGCAATACAATTTTGAAATGCTGTTCATCTTCTTCTGAGAAGGAACAAGCCCTGCCATGCTTGCATCCATTCACATCTGGATGTCAAAATCCACAGGTAAGCATCAGTCCGAGTGTAAGGAGATGATGTGCACATAGCTCACCATCTTCTCCCTTCAAAATAGCACCTCTCTGACAAAACTGGTTTTTGCTGGGAAGTTTTGATTCTTTAACATTAAAGTTTTTCAAAGGAACAAGAAGGAGTTTCCAGAAAGAACAAGGATAAGGATTCTTATCTTTGGATAAGAAATAACTCTACACTAGAACGAGGACCAAGGATTTAAATTTTCAGGGTTTGACTTCTCAATTCGAATCAGTAACACAAAACTCTACCACCAGCTGTGTTGTGACAGCGTCAACTCAGGTCTTCCTGCAGCATTTCTGTTTTGTAGAGTTAGACTGAGACTCAACCTTATCCCCCATAAGTGCAGACCCTCATTGCCAGTTATCAAGGCCTCTTTTTCATCCCAGTTTGAAATGTTTTCTTCCTCCCCTAACTGAGAAAGGGGGGATATTTGAAACCTTTAATTTGAGGCAGTAAAAACATTTTCTGTTTACTCAATAGAGTGATTTGAAAGCAGCAATATGTGCCTCTACTCCTTTTGTTTTCTCTTTCTATAAACATTCAAGTGAAAAGGATTTTGTCCTCCATGTTTGTAGAAAAACAATTTTAGCAATTTATTTTAAAGTGCCCTTAGAAACCAAATACTATATTTTGCCAAGGTAAGCACTGTTGCTCAAGGAGCTTGAATATGCACTCATCTGGGTAATAGGAACAACACCATGTGACTAATAAAATCAATGTCTGCTAAGTAATGTGGTTCAAACTGGAAGTGTTTTCGATCACTACAGGGGCATGTTTTTCTCCTGACTGGAGAATTAAATAGAACTAGTCTAACAGCAGACATTTTCCTATGGAAAAAGTTAATTTATATAAAGCAGGATATTAATAGGTCTGAGTAGCTCACCATGAAGACAGCATCTCTGATTTGATGCGATCTTAACTTTGTCAAAGTAACATTAGCCCTTGCCTTCATATAAAGTGTTCAATTAAGCCAATTTCTGCCCTTAGTCCTGACACAGCTTGTTGTTAAAATGCACTTTGAGTATTGAAAGGCAGACTAACCTGTCATTAGACATAGCTGGGAAGAGATCTGGCATAATTATATACTTTCTTATTGCTGAAGCGATTGCTCAATATTAGACCTGCAAATTGCCGGCAAACCATGAGGCATTGGGGCACTGCAAATGTGGAAAGGCAGCCTGAAGGAGTAACACTGATAGAGTGAAAGAGTTCAAAAGCTTCTTCAAAGTCAGGTGAGGGTATTTCATACCCAGGCTTAGATGACACTGTGTGCAATGTAGCTGAAGAAGAGGCATTGCTGACCTATACCAAGGTAAGAGAAACGTTAGCAGCGTTGATTCACTGGAAATCATCTGGAAATATTTTTTCTTCAGAATATGTTTTTTTTTTCATTTCTACTCATCCCTCCTGCTTGGAAAATACACTAATTTCAGTCCAATTCCTCCATTTAAGGGCTGTAGTTTTTATTCCCATGAAAGCAGATGGAGGGAAAATCTCTAGTGTGTAGAAAATAAAGCAAGCTGTCCAATTAAATCACCACACTGATTCCTAATTCCACTGTGGCCTGTCTGAGAAGGCCATTAGGAACAAAAAGCCTCTCTGAGGAACATTTTTCTGGCACTTCACACTCATGAGGAAGGTATCTGCAGGCAGCCAGGCATGCAGAGTGCCTGGAAAGGCGGGAGATGCTTAGGAAACCGAAGTTCTGCAGCACTCTGCAGCATTTCCTTGCAATGGTAAGGAAGAATAGAAATGATTAAATAGAGCAAGTAACCCCAAGCAGGAACTGCTGCGATTAGGGTGAGACCTGAGAGGACACTTGGCATTAGACCCCCACCTCTTTGGTGCCTATCACTTACACAGGGCTGAGGGGTGCCCAGCAGGCAGGCAGGCAGCTGTGGGGCACAGGCAGGCAACTGAGGGGCAGAGGCAGAGAGCCATGGGGTGTAGGCAGGCTCTCCACAGTAGGCAAATGAAACACTCCTTTGTAGCTGCTTTGAATAGGGGAAAATAGTATTCACTTACCTTACTACAAGCCTGCAGTAAATGTCTTCAATACATAATATTATACAGGCAATTAATAGACAAACATTTCTATATCTAGAAATGTGGTGGAATTCAAGGTAATCCCACTGGTACAGAGCAATAACACTAACCTTATTAAACTTCATATCCAAAGGCAGTAGGTTTACTACAGAGCTTTCATATCTAGCGGTGAAATTCCAGGCAGTTATAGCTTTTAATTTTAAGGTAAACACTGATAGATCCATCATTTGGAAATAGCCAGCTGCAAACTGAAAATAGAGAAAGAAAATACTGTGGATGAAATGTGGTGCTTGTGTGCTGCCTTCTATCACCATATAGCAGGACACTGTTTCAGAATCTATGAGATTTGGCAAAAAAAAGGAAGATTATGGAGAAGCACATTTGTTTTACGGGGAAATGCACTCCAGAGCTGTGTACAGAGTAGGAAGCCAAGCCAGTGAATTTCTGCACCATAGTCAACAAATAAGCTGATTGACAGTGTTTGTTGATAACAACCACAGTCTTTCTGTTACACCCAGCCAAAGCAATCAAAACTCAGTAACCATGAAGGGACAGTATGAGTAAGATCTACAGTTAATGGATGAACAACAGCAGCCATTCAAGCTTAAAGAGAGCTTGCTCACCAGAATTTGGATGTTCTTTCTGCTCCTGGTAGCAATAGAAGTGGTTTCTTCCTGCAGCATAAGAGACAACCCTCAGGATACCTGGTGGAGAGCGAATGTTATTCCTAGGGCTGTTTTACTGTGTTTCAGCTTGTTTTCTTGGCAGCATTACAGAGTGTAATTCTGTGAGTCATGAATACGATTCATACTAGCCAAACTGACCTTTGAAATTGGGAGTAGGCAAATACATCAGAAGAAATTCAAGCTCTAACAAATAAGCTGATAAAATGAATGAATTATATTTATAGAGCCTGCCAGTCTATTAAGAGGTCACTTTGACAGCCCTGGAGGTCCAAATGTGAGAGTTTCCATTCTCTCCTGCATACCTGAGCAGCCATTCATACATATTTAGTAACCAGGTGCATTATCACTATTTTGGCTCTTCATGCAAATAGCTCTCGGATAAATCTCTTTGTAGAATGCATTGTGTGGTACAGAAAACTATGTTTTTGTGGGTCTGAGTGCTCATGAAGTTCCTGAAAACCTTAACAAGACTAGCCAATACAAAGAGGGGGAGAGATGAAGAAGATTATGGCATATGTCTAAAACACCTAGAGCTGACCTTAACAAAGGGCTGGACAAGGACCTGTTTTGAGCAGGCAGCACCACCCTTTCCAGCAGCTCCTGCCAACCAACACATCCCTGTGTCTGTGCAAGCACATGGGAGGAACCCAGCTGAGCAGATGTGGCAGAGAGTGGGACAGGTGCAGGACATGACTGCCAGCATAGGGTGAAGTAAAGTTCCACCAAAAGAGCACCAGAGTGTCGCCATTTTAAAAGTTTTCATCATTTAGTGACTGTAGGCAGTTTCAGCAAAAAGATTTGAAAGACTTGTACCCTTGCTCAGGTTTGTTTTGTTTGAAATTGTAGACTCCAGAAGTGCTGGAGGAAATTTAAATCATCTCTTAGCCAGACTATTTTTCTAATCAAGGGGTCCTTGACATGAGTTGAGAACCTGACCTGCCATGATCCCGGAGCCCATAGCTCCACGTACAGTAACAGACTGTTCTTCCAAGCACCCCATGGATAATCTGTGCCATTAGTGCGTTTGAAACCTCAGTTTTCAGTTAGGCATTTAGAAAAATTGGCACATACAGTTTGTATACTTCTAAAACTGAGGCTTCATAACTGTATTTGATTTCATTTTTGTATATGAGCACTTAAAGCATTTTGGAATCTCTCTCTAGAAGAGAAAAACAGTTTAATATAAAAATCTGTTTCCTTTTTTTTATTCCTAACAGCAAGGTAAATAAGAAGTGCTGAGAATTGTATGTGACTGGAAGATTTGAGGTTTGCTTAGAGCCATTTGAGTGGTTATTTTGAACTTTCATAGCAAAACAATATCATTTCCTTTCTTCACATTCATAACTTACCAACATGTTTACATTTTCAGCTGAACATTTCCATTCTTGGCTGTGCTAAAAGGTGATACTCTGTTTACTGGATATAACACTGAGCAAAATCCCTTCAACCTTTTGAATTACCTCAGGCTGAAAAGTATAATCCATTATCCAAATATTCTCCCAGTGTTTTTCTAGTAGAATAATATAGCGCAACTAGTTGAAGATAAAAGCTTGGCCTGTATATAGCAATTGCTAAGGATTTCTTTGGCTGGAGATGAAGGAAGAAGGTTTAAAATAAGACCACCTCTGTGTGTGCTCAATGAGTGTTTTGCTAAGATTGTAACACTCTGCAAAGCAGCGTTTGCAAGCCTCTTTATAAAAATTTCCTCTGCCTGTGTGGATAAGAGGCTGGTACTGAGGCCACCATGCTCAAATTGCCATTAACAATGAATAAACACTATGAAGATGTAAAGCCAGAGTCCTTTAATATAAAGGAAAAAGAAACAAACACCCCCCCCAAAAAACAAAAACAAAAACAAAAAAACACCCCCCCAAAAGATCCCCAAAACCAAAAAACAACAAACCAACACAATAAAACATTATTTTGATACAATGTGAATTTAGACATTAATGTGTATATTCAAAGAAACACAACATATGTGTGTGTGCATGTATACACATCCACTCATGCACAAGTACACCCTTCCTCTATTAAAAAAAAAAGTAATAATTTAAATCCCTTCAGCACTCTGATCTCCATTATTCTTCATATTAAATTGACTATCTGTCATTGTGAGGCTGCAGCCATGTGCACAGATAATTAGTCTCCATGCAAATATTGGTTAGTCAAAGAGGGGACATTGCTTATTTCCTGGAAGATATGAGTTTTAGTGCACTATTGGAGTCATTTAAATGGTATCTTCTTATTATGAAGAACTTGTGTATAATTCATTATTATTTTTTTCTTTTCAATAAAAATAATAAAACATAAACTGCTTCATGTCTTTTTAGCTGCATTTTAAGCTGTGCCATGTAATATGATCATTTGAGCTCAGTAGCATTTTTTGCTTTTGTCTAAACATTTTGTCGAAAATTAGAGAATCAAGAGATCATCCCATCTATCCTTTTACCCACAGTTGTCAACTGTACATTAGCTGACAGATGCCAATCTATTTTGGGAGGCTTCCCAGGAAATCTATCCCTGTGCACTGCTATATTTACCACTAGAAAGTTTTTCCCTGACATCTATGCCTAATCCCTTGTGTTGCAAGCTGGGTCTATTAATATACACTTTCACTCTTTTTTCTACCCTGCACCCTTTTTGTTACACACTACCTAAAAATGTATAGAGTGTTTCATCAGAACCTTTACAATTCAAAGAAAATTGCCATTTTCTTGCAGATTTTGCTCCTGTTCATACAGTGCAATAAGTTTTATTTTTTGTTTGCTTTTTTTTTTTGGACAGCAGATATTATATTCACTCAAACAAAACATATGCCCAGGTTCTTTTCTGCAGAACTCCCATCTTTCCAGAAGTTTGCCAGGTGTATTTACGCAAGTCAGTGCTTCTGCGTGTCCCTAAGACCATTTTGTCTGTTTGTGTTTCCAATATGTCAGAATTTTTGTTCTTTCTTCCCTTTCTCTTTTTCCATGTTGGTGTACCCTGTAGATTTAGGAATCATTATCCTTTCCACCATCCAGCCCTTTAACAACCACATGGAAAGCTAGTGGACACAAGAACGGATCTTTACAGAACACCGTATTGGTGACATTAGTAACTCCCCCTACATGTAGTTCAGCCAGTTTTGTGCTCACAGTCTTATTTGCAACTTTATCTGCTCCTAATGGTTTTGAACCTGTCTCAACCTGCTGGTTATCTTCTGTGGGTGTACAACATGGACCCCAATCTGAAGCTGGGATTGGAATCTCCCCTAACAGACGGACAGTAGTACTACTGCGGCTGTATGAATTAGTCAGAGAGTCATTAAGGCTGGAAAGGCTCCCAAAAGAATCAAGTCCACCTTTTGATGCCAACCACTGAGTCTGCAGTCCACTTAATGCAGATAGTGACAGGGGGAATCAGGTAAGTGTCACCAGCTACCCCTTCTGAATTAACACTTGCAGATCCATCACAAAAGGAGGTCAAGTGCTAGTAGTTTTCACGGAAGTCTGAGGTTGATTGAGGAGTTTTAATCCAGCTTCTGTTAGCATCCCAAGGTCCTGTGGTTACAACTTCCATGTGTATATCTACATCTCTGAATGAAGGTGATGTGAAACCTGCCTCCTCTGCCTGGGGTGGTTTGTGACTACTTCTAGGAAGGAGGGCACAGCTAGATAAGGGCTTCATCTACCATAAAAGCCTGTGGTCTGTGGGGGGAGAGGCACCGCTGGGATTTCTGTCTGCTCACAGGTGGAGAACAAAATCTCAACCTGCCACATACTGAAAACCACTTCACAGATGTGAAGGACACAGAGGTTTGTGTGCCCCCTTGCTTGTTAAAAAGAGACAGTAGAGTGGTTCTGTTTATTTTTTCATGGCAGAGCTGCATTAAAGTTCATGTACTCCCTGAAGATCAGAAAGACTTCCTTGAATCCGGAGCGCTCTGGGTCTTGTGTGCACATGACATGTGATCAGGCTTGACACAAAACAAAGGGTCATGGACTGAGCAAAGACTGCAAGTCTGTTGGTCTGTCAGTCTCTAGTGACGGCCACCTGTGAGACTGACCTGTCCAAAACCCACTCCTCCCTGTGCTCACAGGGAGCTTACACAGCTTTCTTCACTCCTCACTGCCTCAAAGTTTTACAACATGCTTGTGGAGGATTGGGATGCAGACCCTCTCCTAAACAGTTTTCCAGCTTGGAAACACCTCATTTGCACTCTGTGGTAGGAGTAGGGCTGCTTGCAGCTTGGGGAATGCTTGAGGGAGACTGATGTGTGCTTGCCCTACATCTGTCACTGTTTAGCCTCCAGCTGGGCAGACAGGTACATAGGATTGATTCAGGGTAATCCTAGTATAGTCTAATGCCACCATCAGTTTTTTTGCAAAGGCAGCCTGACTGTGAGATTATTTAGAGCCTGGATAGCTGGATGCTATTCTTCCTGTCTTTCTTCTTGTAATTCCCAATGGTAATCTCTTATCTAAATACTATACAATGAAAAAACAGGAGACTGGCAATGGTGAAATGAATAACAAATTATTGACAGTAATTATTCTGCAATTTATCTTTAGTCCACAGCCTCACTTCATCTGATGTTTATTTTTTCTGATCCAACCTCTTGCTCATTTGTTTTCTTACTTGAATAAAAACATCCTTAATGACTTTTCTTGTCCAGAAAAAGAAAGTTCTTTAGCAGAAAAAAAAAGGCTGACCAGAGAACAGCTTTCACTGGCATATTTGTTGTGAGTGCTTCATACTTTGTAGCATATGTGGGAATAATATGTAAAGCAATACCACTAATGATAGGATCTGCTACAACAGCAAGGGAGGCAAGTTCCATGATACACAGGAAAAATAAATAGACAATGCACTGTAAAACACCAATTTGCCACAATGTGTCAGGGTGAGCTCCATAAAACAGCTGGGACAAATCTAGCAGCTGTTAATGGGTACCGATGGTACACCAGGACACGAAGCTCAATAGGAAAAGAGCTGTGGAGTGAAACAGCTGAAATTCCTAATGTAGACACCATGACCAAAGAGATGAAGCAAAAAATGAGGAAAGATATTAAATCTAAAAAAAGAATAGCTGAGCTTAAATTGTTGCAGCATGCAGTGAGGCTTTTGCTGCTCTGGATGACAGAATGTGTTGTTGCAGTCACTTCATTAAAGTGGCAAATACACAGCAGCCCAGTGCTACTTAAGGACATGTTCAAATCATCTCAGGCTATTTAGTTTAGATTTCAAGCACCTGTCCTGAAATCAGGAAATTCAAAATAATGCCACCACAATAGAGCTTCAGGTATGTAGTCAAGAAAACTAAAGGGGAAATGAAGACACTCAATACATTCAGTACTGGGAACATGAAACCAATTTCCTGAAAAATAAAAACACACAAAAACAAGGGCCCCTTATAAATCTTCAACCTCTATTTCTATTTTCTGTTCCACAGAGTCTTATATTTCATTCACAAGCATAACCTCTGAGCATTTTACCATATTGCCTAAGCAACATGTCTGCCATCTTTCATCTAATTCTTTTGTTCTTCTGCAGAGAAGCATGGACAGTGGTGTCTCTTCTTTATGTTTGGTTTCAAAAGGATTTTTGATTCATTTTTTACATGCAAGCTAGTATAAAATTCCTAGGGGAGAATGGAAGTGCTAGGATTCATGATTGTCTGCAGTTCATTGGAAAACCTATTTATATAAGCTTCTGAAAAAGTTCTGTTCATTGAGGAACACACATATACACACACACACACACACACACACACACACAGAGACACACACACGTGCCCTCCCCCAAAACCACTAAGAATTGCTGTTGTGTATTTGATCAAGCTGCATTAATAAAAGCCTTATACTTTTGGGGGCAGGTGGGTATCTCCTACACACATTCTCTGGGAATGAAGGGAGAGAATTGCAGAGTTTTGTGAAGATTGGGATGTGAAGGGAGTTTGTAACACAGCAGTGGCCACTTTCTCCCTTGTGCCTAGTACTCCTTGTGCTTTTCTTCTCAGGTTGCTGCTACCTCAGGCCTAAGGGCAGAGATAGTGATACTGCAGTGAAGAGCTCAAATTTTCCCTAAAGTAGACTCGTTTAGCTTGTCTCTATTTGCTAATCATCTTCTGCAGCCATACTAGGCAATCAGAGGAGTAGTGAGAAGAGTGGGGAAGGGGAAAATGGGAAATGAGAATAACCAGGTGCTTAAGGCACTCTCTGACCATCTGTACAAAACCAGAATTTCCAGCCTAAGATTCAAGGAGGGAGAGGTGGGCCTTGGATATGTTTGCTATCTGGAATGAGAAGTAGCTGCTGTCTCCAACTTTTTAGATGGAGAAGGGCATGTTCTGGGGAGTTTGTGTGCTGAAATCACTCCAACTCCCCAGCTCACAAATGCTAAAACAAGAACTCCTCCAGCTGTTCAATCCATCTGCCTTGGAGGGCTGGATGGCTACAAACCTCATGAGCTTCTCCATCCTGAAGCATGCCATGAAGTTGAATGGGCTTGCTAAGCTTTACCTCACCATTTACATTGCATATACCCTGCTTCTCCCTGTCACATTGCTTTGTTTTTAGCGAGCTGGCAGAAAATGGAAAATCTGTGTAGGATTCTTATATGTTTTCACAGCTGCCTAGTCACAAATATGAGAAAGTGTAATAAAGTTCTCATAAGGAATAATCCTTGCTGTGACAATATGCAGTAGCCAACTTGTGTTTGTTCTGCAGTTGCCACTGCAGTCATTTATTTCTTCATGAAAGGTGGGTCTTCTGAGGGTACTATAGGAGCACCTGTTTCATCAGGGCTGAGGGATGCATTCAAACACCTATCAAACACACATAAGGGAAAGCCGATGTGGAAGGTTATGTGTGCTCTAAAGGGAACAGTCTAAACTCAATGTTAAACAGTGCTGAGCAAGGCCTGTTCCAATCTCATTTTCATATTTACACTTAGTATTTAGCCATAAAATACTGCTGCTTACAACTGGTTGTGTTGGCACTATTTTGGAGTCCTGGCATTAATAGTTTATGCAATAGGCATTAAAGTTAACCATGGAAGTATTTTTAAAGAAGCAAGCATTCATGTGCTATAAAGCACATGATGGAGAACCTAATCAGCTGGAATGTGTTTTGCTTATGATGTACAAGTCTAACCTAGTATTGCAAGTTTGAAAGCCTAGAATTCCTCCATCAGAAAGTTTACTGTGGGCCCACAATGCCTTTCTGCATTTTCATTCCCAGCTAAAGGGTGTAATTATTCCTTTGTAACTTTCAAAACTAAAAATGAACATTGCTGTGAGCTCACATAGAGAGAAAATCTCTTTAAAACCCTTGCCTCAGCCATGCAGACTGCTCCTGTTTTTATCACCAAGTTTCACACAGCTTTTGTCATCACACTTTTCTGTCTGTCATCAAAGAAAGTGTAACTTTTGGTTCTTTTATTCAGCAACTGTAGATGCTAGATCTTAGCTGTGATTTAGAAAACTCTCTGTTCTTTTTGTGAGTAAAAATTTCTGCCAATACGAAAGTAAATTTATAGAATCAGAGGAAATATTTAATACTGGAAGGTAATAAAAGAAAGAAGCTAGGAATTTTAGAGGTCTAGTAGGAACTTAATTTTTCATGTGATACTTAATATAATCTCCCTCTTCAGTCCCTTGTCTTCCCTACAGGCTTTAGTTACTTGATCTGAAGAGACACAAAATTGTCCTTGTGTCATGAACTGTTATTGGCCTTCCCTGTTGTATCTCTACCTCTGTCCAGATACCTCTCCTGGTTATATTGCTCTGTCAGGAATGGTCTAATAAGTGATATCCAAGGCTCAGGTGTGAAGGAAAAACAACACCAGCAAAAAAGCAGACAGTCCCACTGCAATGGTTTCCCCTGATAGCTTGTTTCATACATTTTCCTCTGCAATACTTCACTTGAAGAAAGCTTCCTAACAGTGTGACTTAGCAGCTCCTCTTTGTGTTTTGTAGCTTTTTCCTTCTCATTTTTTCCTAGGAATCCTGTCTGTTGATAATGGCAGCTAGACAAAAATCTGGGAAATTATCTTTCCTCTTTTTAAAAGGAACACCTAGCTCATAGGGATCTGTACATATAAAGGGGCTCTTGGGGTGCTGTACATATACAGAGACTCACCAGTCATTCTGGTATGATTCATCTACTAAAGGGCTACAGTTTCAAGTTAGTTGGGCCAATTAGTTGAATCATTTGAAGAAGCAAGTAGATCCTTGCACCCAAATGCCTTGAAGTTGCATTTCGAAATCGGTGAGTAGTCCTGTGAAGGAAACATCTTCTTATTCTCCATTCCTTTTGTTTTGACAGATTGGATGTTTGCTTTTTCCCTAACTGATTACTCTTTGAAATACAATATGTTGTTATCATCAGTGTGAGATACTGCGAACAGATCTGAAAATCACTACTAGCTTGAGAAAGGAGTCACACTGTGTATCTGCATTTCTGTAAATCCAGGCTTCTATATCCTCATCACCTGCACTGACACCCAAAGGGACACCTTTACCAGTATAGATTAGGTCACTGTCAATCAAAGCCAAGCCCACCTGGAATGGGAACAGGGTTTAATGTCAATACCTGCAGAGCAGTGCACGGATGTGAAGGGTCTGCAACACTTTTGATTATAACGAAAGCAACAGAAATGCACCCTGCCTTCAGACTTGTGAGGGCACTGATCCTTACTCTGCAGTGTGGGCATCTTTGTATCTTAAAAGATTTTGAGAAATCAAAATGCCAAAAAAGTTCTTTCACACATTTAATCCAGTCCTGTTGACTGGGAATTTTGCTTTGAAAATGTTGACCAGGTCTTAGAAATGTAGATCAGAGGTCATCTGCATTTTAAATAATTAATTTTCTGCCTGTTTACTTTCTACAGTCATTGTGAAGTGGCCTCTATGAAGGAAGCATCATGGAAAGAACCTTGCAGTTTGCTGGAGTAGAGGTGATTTACGTGCAAGTATAGAGAGTGAGGAGGGACAAAGAAGGCAAAATGAGTCTTTGACACCTAAGAGGTGATGGCAGGTATGTGATGAGTGGCACATCACATAATAAATCCTAAGGAACACCTGTTAGCATCGTAAATTGAGCGGAAGAGCTACGTGTTGGGCTGAGCCGGTGCATAATTGGAACCCTGGAATGTATTTGTGCAGCTTGCAGCAGGAGTCCAGAAATATGTGGACTTGGCAAAAGCCATCAGTAGTGTCAAATAATTATGAAATACTTGAAAGCCCCAGGTAAATAACCTCTTCAGAATTGGCAGGCATCAATGGGTCATTCTGTTCTTTCCTTCTTTATATGGTGAGCTGTTGTAAATCCCCAGTGGAAAATCCAGTGAGGCAGACGGGGGAGAATGCAATCAGCAATCCAAGCAATAAGAGCAAAAAGAAGAATGGCACTTACAAATTTTCCTACCAATGCCACAGTCCTTTCCAATTCTAATCTGATAGAAAGGATTTAGCTGAGTAGCTTGGCTGGGTGAAGTGGAGTTTTTACAAGTCTAATGCAAAGGACCAATACATTTGATTTGGTGGACGTGTAAGCTCTAACAATAATATTCAGCAAATTCAGTTCCTTAATCATTGTGACCATAAGAACCAAGTGTTTGTAATGTTCTCAGTACATGCAGAGAGTAATTACATTGGATTTTAATAAGACTTGCTGTGAATTGTTGACCAATGATTCACTATGGGGGAAAAATTAATTAAATTTTAATGTGAAAAGTTATTGTTAATTAAAAGTTGTATGAAAAACGGCCATAAAAAGTAGTTAAGGTGTACAGATTTGAAATTATTAAAAGGGCATATAAAGAAAAGGAATAAGACATTTTTTAACTGGATTATATGCCTACAGGTTATGTGCCTAAAAACAACAATCCACATGCCAATTGGCTTCTCCAGCTATTAAAAATCTGCCTCAGGAAGATGAGCACCCTGTGACAGACAATAGCTTGCACCCATGGCTGTAGAGATAGGAGTGGGCTGTGGGACCAGTGGGTGGGTTGGACTCAGGAAAGACATTTACTATCACACCCTCTATAGATTGGCCTCTGCAGAGTTTACAAAGAAAAAGACTGTGACAGCCAAGCAACCAGTGCAGGAACACTGGCAACTGGAAACAGTGTCATTGCAGCCTTGGGGGACATTCCACTGTAAATCCCCACCAGATATGCCACTGACTTCATCCAGGTTTCCATCCCCTATCAGACTTTGCTTTCCAGTCCCTAAAACATCCTTTTTACAGGGCCCTTAAAACACACTCCAGTTAGGCAGAAGCTGGAGAGAAAATGCCAGAAAGAAACTTGGGCACAGATCCCAAAAGTGATTTAAGTATATTTTATGGTTCTCAATGAAAAATTTTGATCCTCAGGGTTGCAGCTGTGTTGCTGCCCAGCTCCACTGTACTTGGGCTACTGCAGGTTCCCCCCAAATCAGGACCTGTTTTTGAGGATGACCGGAATACAAAGAAGATGTAGTTAAGACGTGCTAAGTCCAGAACCTAGTTCATAAATAAATCTGATTAAGATCAATGTTTTCTTCATTTTCTGAGAAGCTTGGACAGAGCCTGGTACACTTCTGTAACAGCTACTTCACCAAAATTAATGAAATGAAATAACATGGCTTTTCTGCTGTTTTTTTTTTTAAGGAGGGGATTTTGTACAGGACGTTTGAGCTGATTAGGAGGCTTTTTGTTTTCCTACCCATTGTGTTGTCACTCTAGGGGGTGTTGTGGCCCATGCTTGGAGGACCAAGCACCAAAGTTAAATAATGTAACACCAGCACTGTGGAAATGAAGTCCTCTCATAACTCCAGATCTTTGTGTCTTCCTCCACAACAAACCTATGAAGGATCAGCAGGGTCTCAAATTGTTTGTGTGTGTGGCATATTGTGACTCCTTTTGCAGCTTTCTTTTTCCTTTTACAGTCGAGAAATTAATGTATTTTAAGTTACTTCATCATACATATCTCATTCAGATCATTATAATGAAATCAGCAAGGTAAAATCACACATTACAAAGTGCTTTTCCTTAATCATCAGTTTATCCAAAGGACTGACAAGTGAGCTGTTGCAGTGGGTAATCCAATGCCCATTTTCCCCTTAAGGATTAGGATTTATTTACTCATGAAGGACAAGCATCTACTATCTCATTTTGATGGTATTTGTATAAATGAAAATTTAAAGTCTTCCCCATTATATGGTAAATTCCTACAAAAACAGCTTCTTAAATTCTCAAATGTATGTATCTGTATAGTCAGCTTTAAAAAAATCTCAGTTCAGCGGTCTGAAATATATTGGAATATAATACATTACAGGTGGTGCAAATGCTTTACAGTAAAATATTATTCACTTAACTCAGTGAATAATCAGGGGGTCAGTGACCAAAAGAGGAAATATAACTGAAGTCTAACTATTGAGATTCAGTTTTCCAAACAAAAATGAGCTCGAATTTCTTCCCAATGCTCAATATTTCTTAAAGGGCAAATAAATAATTAGAATTAAATCCCAGTTTTAATTTAGCTTTGTGAATACTCTGCTTGCAGTCCTAAAAGAAACCCATGTGGAGCTTTTAACAGATGTTTGCAGAAACCTGTACCTCTTGATTGCTGAAAGCATCTCTAAATATTAAATCAATAGACACATATGTATGACCTTTCAAAGAGCAGTTTGTATGTCATTCTCAGTAGCCCCATGAAAACGTTCCAGTTAAAATGTCAACAGCAGGATCACTCTTAGCATCAAAGGTTATTCTTGCTACACAGTTCTACAAAGATGGTGACCCAAGCCACACATGCATAGCTGCACCAACAAATTATAACATTAACCAAATGTAACAATTTATTTTATCATTATGCTGTTCCCTAAATCACATCCTTGTGTGACTATTAATAAGCACAGCTGAAAAATAGAATTAGTGGAGAGGTTATCTCACAAAGAAAGATCATGACTGCCTTCATGCAGCTCAAAATGCAGAGCATGACCTTTGAGAGCAAGGAAACAGTTGAAGGCAAATTATTTCTAATACTATAATTCCTTCAAATATAATAAAAAATCCAAGAAAGCCATTTGCACAAAAATTAATGGCTGATCCCTGATCAGTGTACACTGGCCTACAGCTATAAAATTGCACCTGATCTACTCATGGGAGCAATTGCAGTGCCAAAAGCTTTGGAGCAGGTGAGCACCCAAGCTCTTCTTCTCCTTTCCCCCTTGCACACTTGCTGTGGGAACACAAGAACCTCTGTACTGGCACAGAGCTGCCAGTTTGGGGACTAGCTGTGAATGTGGCCTTCCCAGAAACGTAGAAGATAGGGGAGGGGCATTTTTTTTGGTGTTGTTTTGACATTAGTGTTTTGTTCCTGAGTTGTGCATTACCCAGAACCAAATTCTTTCTTATTTTGCCTGATTCTTTACAATTAATTCAAGCCATGTGTAGCTGTTCTCCATTGGCAGTGGACTGTCAGCCACTGCACGCATTTTGTCACATATCTGCATTTGAATGTAATCATACTTCTTAGTCTGACAGGTACCTAAATATCTAGAGTCTACTCACTTGTCCTGTGTCTATAATCAATAATTCATTCTCTGAATAACTCCATAAAAATGGCAAGGATGATGAATATTTTTTTCTCTCTCCATTTAAAATTAAATCCATATTAGTTTCATCAACTGGCAATTATTAATGTACCTTACTTAACCAAGAATTGATTTGATTCTGACAAGTTCTTAATGTCTTTAAATTGTGGTAAATAATTGCTATCCATATTCAGCAGTTTAGTGCACCAGCATAAGATGATCTTGCTCTAATGGGAGACATATCTGTGAAACCTTGAAGAATATCAGGCAAAAGCCTTCAGCTGTCTCTTTTGCTTGATAGTTTGTGCTGGACACGTTGTAGGGGTAGCTACAGCAATAAATGGAGCCTAAACAAAGCTTGGGGCTCAAAACTCAGAAGCAAAATCAAGCTGTAGATTTTTAGGTTGAGACACAATATATATGAAATATCTCTATTGCTATTTTTATTTCCTAATAACCTGGAAATTGTTGTATAAATGCCGACCTTTTAGAACTCTTCACAGGTTTGGCATACCTATTAATAATTCAGGAGTTTGGAAGGATGGCCTGTCTGTGACATTAGCTTGTCATAAAATTACTACATTTTATCTTATGAATATGGCTGTATTACATATACCTCATATGCACAATTTGACTACTGTGGCAGATATTTAGCTCAGCTATTTAAACTTCTTTGTTTAGTGCCTTGCCTCTGTAAAAGCCTGCAAAGCAAAGTGGAAAGTACTGATAATAAGAACAGACTGAGGGACTGTGGGTAGGATAGGTCTTATCTGAATTGTAAAACGACTGTGGCATAATTAAGTAATAGGGTAGAATTGGGAAGTGTAGTCAGTATAAAGATCTCACGGCTTTTAGTTTCACTACTGTCTTCCATGTTTGGCTGATGCACAGCTGCGTTTGGCTGTCCAGCGATTGACTTCTGAGTAAAGGATATTAAGCCTAAATGTTTGAGGTTGAGTACAAACTTTACTTTACAGTAGTTGACTGAGGGTTCCTGAATCAAATGGAGATTCCTATATCAAATGTGACCTTGCCTACCAATCTGTCCCAGGTCTTATTCAAAGTCACTTATCCTTTCCTGTTAGAGAAAAGTGTTTTTCATTTCTCAGTATCCCAGCAATGAGACTTATTGGAAGGAGCTAAGCTCATTGATATAAGGTGAAAATCCTTGGAATGAGGAAACTATGACTTGTTAATGCTTTTCCTTTGTATGGATGGCATTAACCTGCCCAGACCTCAGGAAAGTAACAATGATTAAAAAAAAAAATTCTGTTTCAAATTCATAGAATGCAGGTAGAGGAGTGCTGCATGGATTTAGTAATTTGTTTATTTAAAATGGCGCTGCAGGCAAGAACTTCAGCCATCCCACCAGAGTAAATTGTACTAAAGTGAGCTACAAGTGTTGTTAAGGCCACAGACATAAGCCTCTTCCCAGCAGGATAGCTTACACAAGCTTTCTGGAAAAATGCCTGTATTCAACAACAAATCTAAATTCACATTGAGTAGTAAACCTTGGTATAGTCTGAAAAGAAGAACAAACAAAGCATACTGTAAATATACCCCATAAACATACAGGAGCTCACATTAATCAAGTAAGCTAGGACAATAAGTGACCTTTTCTAATAAGAAATGAGGCAACTAAAGCAGCCATTAAATTTTGCAGCAGCCCTATTTAATGTCTGTGACATTCATCATCACACAACGTAAACGTCCTCAGCCTGTTGACATTTGCCAATCATCCTTCACTAAGAAGGAAATTGGTCTAAAGCTTTTAGAGCACAGCTTCCCAAATTCTGGCAATGCCAAGGCCATTCTAACTCCTTTTCAACCCTAAAATGACAGAGAGCAGCTGTTTAGCCAGCAAGGTTAACAAACCTTGGAAAAGCATTAGTGCTACTATGGTTTTAGCACTTTTCAAAACACAAAAGTTGAAAATGACTGTCTGACACAGGTCTGCTACTTTTGCAGGAGTCAAATGTACAAAATCACTGTTAAGATATCCAGGCTTTGTCTTTCAATAAAAATGTTTATGCTTGCAATTCCGATACATGAAGAGTTTTCTAATACATGAAGAGTTTTCAAGAAATGAAGGACTGAGATGTAGCTACTGCTTTAAGCTTTGTGGTTTAGTTTCAAACTCCGCACAGAGATGGTAATTAGAAATGCTAGAAATAAAGTTACCATAATTCAGTGTCCAGGGAATACATTCTCTTATTGAGCTCGTGAACTCTCACTGTGACTTTGAAAACTTAGACATCTACTACTCTGCCAAGACTGTCTTCCACTGGCTTTTTTTTTTTCTTTTTTG